>NC_086017.1:27125000-27390000 GCF_029281585.2 Gorilla gorilla gorilla | reverse complement strand
GTTGTGTTGCCCAGGTTGGAGTACAGTGGCTCAATCTTGGCTCAGTGCAACCTCCGCCCCCTGGGTTCAAGCCATTCTCCTACCTCAGCCTCACGAGTAGCTGGGACTACAGGCGTGCACTACACACCCAGCTAATTTTTGTATTTTTACTAGAGACGAGGTTGCACCATATTGGCCAGGCTGGTCTCGAACTCCTGACCTCAAGTGATCCAACAGCCTTGGCCTCCCAAAGTGCTGGGATTACAGGCGTGAGCCACAGCGCCTGCGCCATTCATTATTAAAACAACTATATTGAATGGGTGACTGAAGTTACAACTTGTTACATATTTGTTGAATTTTATAGTATGACTTTTGCAACTTTTAATAAAAATCATACTAAAGGCTTGTTTTCTTAATTGTTAATGTCTCCATTTTTATTCATATATTTATTATAGAGAAAACTCATTAAAATGAACAAGGACTCGTTTTTAGATATCTTTACTTTTAAATGTTTTATGACTAGTAGTAGTGTACATCACTGAACAGAAGAAATACCAATTCTCCTCTGCACCATAGTACAAATAAGATATAGAAAAGAAATTGCCAATTGATAATTTATTTTATTTTATCTTATTTTTTTGAGATGGAGTGTCGCTCTCTTGCCCAGGCTGCAGTGCAGTGGCGCAATCTTGGCTCACTGCGACCTCCGCCTCCCAGGTTCAAGTGATTCTGTTGCCTCAGCCTCCCAAGTAACTGGGATTACAGGCATGCGCCACCACGCTCGGCTATATATTTTTTTGTATTTAGTAGAGACAGGTCTTCACCATGTTGGTCAGGCTGGTCTCTAACTCCTGACCTCAGGTGATCCACCTGCCTCCGCCTCCCAAAGTGCTGGGATTACAGGCATGAGCCACCCTGCCTGGCCACCACTTGATAATTTAATAAAGATTGTTGGAAGTAGTTTAAAATTAATAACCAAGGTTTAAAAAATTATTACTGTCTAAAATAATTTTCAATAGGTAAATTTAAAGGTATTTGGAGAGTGCTACCTCCTTAGAGGTACCTTACCTTATAATTTATACTTCAATGAGCTTCAAAAAGTAAGTATTTTAATTGTATGTTTTGTAGCTTAAGTAACACATATAATTCTTTATTATGTTAGCCCAGATGAATGAATGGCTTTATTATTATTTATTGTTATAATAATAATTTTCTTGTTTAGAGCTTTAATCATAAAGCAACTCTTTGTTACACGGAGGAATAAATTAATAGCAACATTCTCTACTCTTTTCCCTACCATGTTTATGTTTAGTGCATTTTCTCCCCTCAACAGTAGCTACAAAGACTCTACAAAAGCATCTTTTGAAGACAAGTGTTGATTGGCAGATAATGATAGTATTTTTATTAACATTTGTCTTACTGTTCCTTTTGGGTAGAAGATGCATAAAGGTTTTTTTTCCCCCTGCCCTGTATTTTTCCTTTTATAATACAAAACTTTCTTGAGATAAAAACACTGTGGGATAGTTGCTGAATAACTTTGGAAGTATTTTCAGAGAGAAGTGATTGCCATCAGGTATGCTTGTTTTCTACTGATATATGAATTTTGTTTGTTTGTTTGTTTTTGAGACTGAGTCTCGCTTTGTTGCCCATCCTTAGTGCAGTGGTGTGATCTTGGCTCACTGCAACCTCCGCCTCCTGGATTCAATATATTCTCCTGCCTCAACCTCCAGAGTAGCTGGGACTACAGGCACGTGCCACCATGCCCGGCTGATTTTTTGCGTTTTTAATAGAGATGGGGTTTCACCATGTTAGCCTTGGATGGTCTCGATCTCCTGACCTCGTGATCCACCCACCTTGGCCTCCCAAAATGTTGGGATTACAGGCATGAGCCACCATGCCTGGCCTGCTATATGAAATTTTAACAACTTTGATTAGAATATGGTTTATACAGAGTACTATATGTTTTAGATCTTAGCCAACTTACATTTTAATCATTGTTTTATAAAATTTAAAAGAAGTAAAAGAAAAATCAGACAAGATTGTAAACTTGTCAGCCAAATTCCTTACATCTTATTCTGAGATGAGTGAGGAAGTAGAATTGAGATTTCATAGATGTTTCATTGCACATACTGCAATAAACAGAATTATATCATGAAATCAACTATCCTCATGTGCAGTGTGATCAGGATGTTACTATGGTAACATTTCCATTTGTGAATTTTTGTGTAGTTAGAATTTGTAGTCATCACATCATGCTACCATTGGCTTTTGATTTTTCATCTAAATAAATCACTGTGCTACCTGCATGCTATTAAGTGGCACCATGTATAGCACTTAACTATCATCTATACACTCTAGGCTAGGAAATCAAAAATAGGAAAAAGAAAGAAATGGGAACATTCTGCTAAATTACATTTTAAGACTGTCCTGATGTTGCTGGTAAAATTTTAAATGTTTCTTAAGAGAAGTAAAAGCATTGCTAGTTATTCTCTGAGATGCTTTAATTTTTATAAGTATATGATGATGAAATTGGTTAGGTATGGTAACAGTAGGAGGTAAGGAGGGCTTTAATTTGTCTTCTAAATGGGTGCTAAATAACTGAGACAGAAGTAATCACCCTTCTGAGACTGAGAAGATTCATTTTAAAACAGTCCCTTTTCATCGTAACCTTATTAAATATTTGATATTTATTGTTTTTAGATATTTAAAAGTTGTCCTGCATATTTCACTTCTCATTATAAAGTCAGATTCTAATATCTTAGGTTAACTTGTATTACAATAGCCTACAATGTTCCCTTGTATCAATTACTGTATTCTAGTAAAGATTCCTACTGTTTTTGTTTTGTTTTGCTTCCTAAAGCCCCCTGCTGCTGTTGATTACACCTAGATCTGCTACTGATTGGAACTGTTAAAAGGCAAAGATAGTGTGGCTGGTTGCTGAATCATTTAATTGTAGGACTAATAAGAGATGTTCTCTCTGGGACCTAACCAAAATTGTGACTCTAGAATGTTATGTATAAAGTAGCCAAGAAATATTATTTTGCACATTAATAATATTTGAAGATGTGAAATTTATTTACTTGGAATGTAATAGAGGAATATCAGCAGACTCGTTGGACTTCTTTCTTTTCTTTTTTTTTTTTTTTTTGAGATGGAGTCTCGCTCTTGTCAGCCAGGCTGTAGTACAGTGGCGCCATCTTGGCTCACTGCCACCTTTGCCTCCCAGGTTCAAGAGATTCCCCTCGGGAGACTCAGGAGTCTCAGTCTCCTGAGTAGCTGGGAGTACAGGTTCATGCCGCCATGCCTGGTTATTTTTATTTTATTTTTTTGTATTTTAGTAGAGACGGGGTCTCACCGTGTTGCCCAGGTTGGTTTCAAACTCCTGAGCTCAGGCAATCCACCCGCCTCAGCCTCCCAAAGTGCTAGCATTACAGATGTGAGCCACCGTGCCTTGCTGCTATTACTTTTTATAAAGATAAAACAAATGGATAACTATATATGTAACAGTGTTAATTCAGTAATTGAGAGACTTGATAACAAAATGGTAAGAAATTCAAAGTTAAAATTTTTCATTTGTAATTGAGGCCATGTTTGTAAGTCCAGTGCACAATATAAAATTAAGTTGTGCACAATATAAGCACCCTGTAAGTAGTTTACATATAATTTTGGAATCTTAGATAGGATTTCTATGATAGGGTTTCCATGATAGCTATGGGTTTTTTATGAGGCAGCTACAGATCAAGAATAACTATCAATTTGTACCCTCACTGCTTTAAAATTTGAGATAATTCTTTCTGTGCTGGACTTTGTAAGGAATTATATAAGAGGGTATGGTTATGCTCATGTATATTTAATAATTTATGATATTGTTACTCTTCTTTTTGTTGATTATTATATGTAATTGCTAATTTTTTAAAAGACATTTCAGTTTGCCATGTACAAACTGCATCAGTGGTTTTAAGTAATTTGAGGTTATAAACATCTATACCTTGAGTTGGGAGAAAGCTAGTTCCTTTAAGGTATTTATTGAAATATTTCGATCAGGTAAATTACATAAAAGGAAGGGTGACAAGAAGGGTGCTGTCAGCAATGTGCATGATGGTTTGGAGAGAGAAAGAAACCAGTTTGAAGGTTTGTGCTAAGGACTAGGAAGCAAATAATGAGTGATGTAATTGGAATAGTGGCAATAGAAATAAAGTAGGATTCAGTGTTTGTGTCTCTTATTTTTGTTGGTGACCCATTGAATGATGTGTCAATGAACATTGAAAAAAACACCAAAATCTTATTAGTGGCTAATGAATATTCATGTTTTCTTATATAATAAGTCATTGGACTGTAAGCACCTTGAAGGCAAATGTTACTCATTTTTGTTGTCTCAGGACTTGATGCAGTATGTTGCTTATAGTCATCATTCCACCTTTGAAATGGAAAAAGAAAAGTAAATAAGGAAGGTTCTGTATTGGTTTGCTAGGAGTGTCATAACACAGTACCACAAACTTAGTGGCTTAAACAACAGAGTTTATGCTCTCACAGTTTTGGAAGCTGTAAGTCTGAGATCAGGTGTCAGCAAAGGTTGATTGCTTTTGAGGTCTGTTTGGCTTGTAAGTGGCAGTCTTCTCCCTGTGTCTTCACATTGTCATCCCTCTGTACAAGTCCAAATCTCCCCATTTTATAAGGGAATAAGTTGTATTGGATTATGTTCCACCTTAATGACAATTTAACTTGGTTTTTGCTGTAAAGGCCCTATCTCCAAATAAAGTCACAGACTGAGGTTACTGGGGGTTAGGGTTTCAATGTACGATTTTTTCGGTGTCATAATAGTGCTTTTTTAAAAAAATAAAAAAACCCACAGCTTTTATTTATTTATTTATTATTTTAAAAAATTGATCCATAACAGCTCTGATTGGAGTTGATGTTATTTATAGGCCAAGAGCTAATGACATATACAATTAATTGTTAAATAAATATGCTCATTCTGCAGTTAATGTCAGTATAGGGACCCATAGCTATTTGTCCCTTTGTAATTAATGCCACGTGATGTAGTTTTCACCTCAGATTAGTTTACTGTATCTAAACATATTAGCAGTTTGGTAGCTATTTGTTGTACTGGTTTCCATCTAGTGGCAGAAATAGGAGATAGGAGGCCACATTTGAAAAGAAAATAATATTATATTTCTTATCTTTCCTCCTTCTTTATTTCACCGTGTTTGGAATAATCTAAATTATCTTCCACATCCACCATGCAGAGTTCTTAAGGTGCTTTTTTTTTTTTTTTTTTTTTTTTTTCAGACGGAGTCTCACTTTGTCGCCCAGGTTGTAGTGCAGTGGCGCGATCTCGGCTCACTGCAACCTCCGCCTCGCGGGTTCAAGAGATTCTCCTGTCTCAGTCTCCTGAGTAGCTGGAATAACAGGCATGTGCCACCACACCCGGCCAGTTTTTGTATATTTAGTAGAGATGGGGTTTCACCATGTTGGTCAGGCTGGTCTCAAACCCCTGACCTCGTGATCTGCCCGCTTTGGCCTCCCAGAGTGCCGGGATTACAAGCGTGAGCCAGTGCGCCCGTCCGAGTTCTTAAGTTTTCAGTAAACATGCATTCTTATCTAAATATTATTGATAATCAAATTATATTTGTAATACAGTGATAGGTGGGTTTTCATGTACAATTTTGAATAGATAGTCTTTTGTCTACAACAGTCGTTCTCAAAGTGTGGCCCCCGGTTCAGCACTTCAGCATTACCTGGGGAATTTTAAGAAAAGCAGATTTTCTGGGACAGGTGCAGTGGCCCACATCTGTAATCCGAACACTTTGGGAGGCTGAGGTAGGCGGATCAGGAGGTCAAGAGATTCAGACCATCTTGGCCAACATGGTGAAACCCTGTCTTTACTAAAAAAATACAAAAATTAGCTGGGCATGGTGGTGCGCGCCTATAGTCTTAGCTACTCGGGAGGCTCAGGCAGGAGAATCGCTTGAACTTGGGAGGTGGAGGTTGCAGTGAGCCGAGATCGCGCCACTGCACTCCAGCCTGGAGACAGAGCGAGACTCTGTCTCAAAAAACAAAACAAAACAAACAAACAACTTTTCAGGCCCCATTTAAGCTCTATTGAATCAGAAATTCTGAGGGTAGACTTCAGGAATCTGTTATTATAAGAACTCCAGGTGATTCTGTTGTATATCAACATTTGATAACCACAGGACTGAATATAGGCATAATACCTAATTTTATTGCTTTAAATAATTATAGAAATATAGACTTATATATTTTTTCTTTCTTTTCTGTTTTGTTTTGTTTTGTTTTGTTTTTTGAGATGGGGTCTTGCTTTGTCACCCAGGCTGGAAAGCAGTGGCACAAGCATGACTCACTGCAGCCTCAACCTCCTGGGCTCAATCAGTCCTCCCACCTTTGCCTCCCGAGTAGCTGGGACTGCAGGTGCACACCACCACACCTGGCTAATTTTTATTTTTTTATTTTTGTAGAGACAGGATCTCACCATGTTACCCAGGCTGGTCTCGAACTCCTGACCTCAAGCAATCCTCCCACCTTGGCCTCCCACGGTGCTGGGATTACAGGTGTGAGCCACGACTCTCAGCCTTTTCCTTTCTAATATTGTTTTGGTTATAATACTTGATCCTAAGACTTTGATTAGGAATGCCACCCCAAATTATAATGTTTACATTGAATTTATGGGAAATCATTAATCTCTGTTGTGTCTTTCTAGAAATGTTTTATGCAAGTAGAGGCAAATACAGCCAAGTCTTTCTGTATCAGTACTTCTCTCTATTCTTTCTTTTCTTCTCCTCTCCCCTCCCCTCCCCTCCATTCCTTTCCCTTCCGCTATATAGTAACTGTGCCATATGTATCTACAATAATTTATTTCACAAGTCCCCAGTTGATATAAATTAGGTTAGGTTCAGTGTTTTGCTGTGTTAAAAAATTCTATGTGTAATATTCTAGTACACATATATAATTTCACATATGAGCAAGTATGTTCAAGAAAAACGTTCCTAATAATACCAGTTTAAGTTCTAAATGTATATGTGTATGAACGTTGATATAAAAATCCTCAACAAAATAGCAACAAACCAAATGCAGCTGTATGTTAATAGGATTATACACCATCACCAAGTGGGGTTTGTTCCTGGAATGCAAGGATGATTCATCTTATGGAAATTGATAAAAGTAATGTACCACAATAACAGAATGAAGGAAAAAAAACACATGATCATCTCAATAGATGCAGAAAAAGCGCTTGACAAAATTTAACAATATTTCTTAATAAAAACTCTCAATAAACTAAGAATAGATGGAAACTACTTCAGCCTAATAAAATTTATATTGTAGTTTCTCATTTGTGGTTTTGCTCTCTACAATTTAAGTTACCCTTGTTTAACTGCAATATGCAAATATTATATATGATAAGATATTTTGTCTGGGTGTGGTACTTTTAATCCCAGTGCTTTTGGGGGCCTAGGTGGGAGCATCACTTGAAGCTACAAGTTTGAGACCAGCCTGGACAACATAGCCAGACCCTGGCTCTATAAAACATTAAAACAATTTTTTTTGAGAGAGAGAATGAGAAAGATACCACATTCACATATCTTATTCTAATATGTTTTTATAATTTTTGTATTTTGTTTTATGTTATTTGAGACAAAGTCTTGCTCTGTTGCCCAGGCTGGAGTGCAGTGGTGCAATCTCAGCTCACTGCAACCTCTGTCTCCCAGGCTCAAGTGATCCTCCCTGCCTGAGCTTCCCAAGTAGCTGAGACTACAAGTGTGTGCCACTATGCCAGGCTAATTTAAAAAAAATTCTTATAGAGATGAGGTTTCACCTTGTTGCCCAGGTTTCTCTTGAACTCCTGGGCTCAAGCAGTCTGGCCACTTTGGCCTCCCAAAGTGCTGGGATTACAGGCATGAGCTACCACCCTTGGTCATAATTGATGTATTTTATTGTTAATTTTTGTTCGTAATCTCTGACCTTGCCTAATTTATAAATTAAACTTTATAATAGGTGTGTACATATAGGAAAAACCATAGTGTGTGTAGGGTTTGGTTTTATCCATGATTTCAGTCATTCACTGTGGTCCTGGAATGTGAGAGGACTACTATATGTGAAAGACTTGGAGTGAACAACATACTCAATGGTGAAAGACTGAAAACTTTTTCTTTAAGACCAGGAACAATGGAAGGATGTCAGTTTTTGCTATTTCTGTTCAATATAGTAATGGATGTTCTAACCATAGCAGTTAGACAAGAAAAAGAAAGCCATCCAAATTAAAAAGGAAGTGTAAAATTATCTCTGTTCACAGATGATATGTAATCTTACATCTAAAAAACCCTAAAGATTCCCCCAAAATGTGTTAAACCTAGTGAATGAATTCAGCAAAGTAGCAGAATACAATGCCAACACACAAAAATCAATTGCATTTTCATACACTAATAATAAGTAGTCTGAAAAGGACCTTACAAAAGGAATTTCATTTACAATAGCATCAAAAAAAATACTTAGGAATTAACCAGGGAAGTGAAAGTCTTATAAAATGAAAACCATAAA
Source organism: Gorilla gorilla gorilla (assembly GCF_029281585.2). Classification (NCBI taxonomy): domain Eukaryota; kingdom Metazoa; phylum Chordata; class Mammalia; order Primates; family Hominidae; genus Gorilla; species Gorilla gorilla. The sequence goes on along the minus strand of NC_086017.1, from coordinate 27,381,468 downwards.
ACATAATTATTGAAATAAACCATATAAATTTAATTATTGAAATAAATTAAAGACATAAATAAGTGGAAACACATTGCATGTTCATGGATTAGAAGACTTTCTATTGTTATGATGTCAGTACTACCCAAAGCAATCTACAGATTTGGTGCATCCCTGTCAAAATCCCAATGACTTTTTTTTTTTTTTTTGGAAGAAATAGAAAAGCATATCCTTAAATTCATATGGAAACTGAAGGGACCTCAAATAGTCAATACAATACAGTCTTGAAACAGAAGAACAAAGCTTGAAGACTCACATTTTCTGATTTTAAAACTTACTACAAAGCTACAGTAATCAAAACAGTGTTGTACTAGCATAAGGAAGACATATAGACCAATGAAACAGAAGAGAGCCCAGAAATAAAACCTCATGTATATTGTCAAATGATTTTTTTCTTTTTTATTTTCTTACTTTTTTTTTTTTTTTTTTTTGAGATGGAGCCTCGCTCTGTCGCCAGGCTGGTGTGCAGTGGCATGATCTCGGCTCACTGCAGCCTCTGCCTCCTGGGTTCAAGCGATTCTCCTGCCTCAGCCTCCCCAGCAGTTGGGATTACAGGCGCCCACCATCATGCCCGGCTAATTTTTGTATTTTTAGGACTATTCAGTGGAGAAAAGATAGTCTTTTCAACAAATGCTGCTGGGAAAACGGGATATCCACATGTAAAAAATGAAGTTGAACCTGTAACTAACACAGTATACAAAAATTAACTCAAAATGGACCAAAGACGTAAATATAAGGCCCAAAACTATAAAAGTCTTAGAAGAAAATAAGGAAAAAACTTTATGACAGTGATTTATTCGGCAATTATTTATTGGGTATGACATCAAAGGCACAAACAACAACATAGAGGACTACATGAAAATTTTTAAACTTTGTTAATCAAAACACACTGTCAATAAATAGGGTGAAAAGACAACCACAGAATGGAGAAAGTATTTGCAAATTATATATCTGAAAAGGGTTATATAAAGCATATATGGAGAATTCCTACAACTCAACAACAAAACAAACAGCTTGGTTTGAAAATGGGTGACTTGGAAAAACATTTCTCCAAAGAAAATATACAAATGGCAATTGGTACACCACAAGATGCTCAGCATCACTGATATTTAGGAAAATCCAAATCAAAACTATAATGAAATACCACCTTACACCCATTAGGATGGCTACTATCAACATCAAACAATAATATGTTTTGGTGAGGACGTGGAAAAAATTGGAATCCTTGTGCACTGTTGGTGGGAAGGTAAAATGGTACAGTCACAGTGGGAAGCAGTATGGTGGCTCCTTATAAATATTGAAAATAGAATTTCCATATGATGCAGTGATGCCACTTCTGGGTGTATCCCCAAAATGGTTGAAAACAGGGTCTTAAAGAGGCAATTTAACATGGGTGTATACCCATGTTCATACCAGCATTATTCACAATAGCTGAAATATGGAAGTGTAAACTAAAAATGAAACTTTCAGCTTCTTAATTGTCTGAATGAACCCATCCTCTCAGCCAAGGGCATTCCACAGTTCAGGACATGATGGGGAGGGGGTGATCAGGCATTCCCCATTATACTCTGTCTTTGGAATTCAGGCACAACTGAACAGCATTAACATTAAAACAGAGATCTTACGACTTTTTGTAGCAATAAGACACCAAATTCCAGCCTGACTAAAGTAAAGCATCACATGACACATAGCAGGCCCTGGAATAAATTGAAGTATTTTGCCCCAAAATATATTCCTTTGACATATTTAAAAATGGCCCTGCAAAACTGTCTCTTACAGGCGAAATCTACATTCTGTAGAGAATGCCTTTCTCTTTCTAGGTCTTTTCTCTGATGCTGGAGAGAATTATCTGAGTCTTTCATCATTTTAAGTCTCATAAGAAACATTTACAGTCTATTCTTTCTGAAGCCTGCTACCTGGAGGCTTCATCTGCATAATAAGAACCATGGTCTCTACAACCCCTTATCTTAACCCAGACACTCCCTTACATGGAATTTCAGGTGTTTATTTTTTATTTATTTGTATTTTTTATTTTTTGAGCACCCAGGCTGGATTGCAGTGGTGCGATCTCGGCTTATTGCAGCCTCTGCCTCTGAGGTTCACAAGATTCTTGTGCCTCAGCTTCCTGAGTAGCTGGAATTACAGGCATGCACCATCAATCCTGGCTAATTTTTTGTATTTTTAGTAGAGATGGGATTTCACCATGTTGGCCAGGCTGGTCTTGAACTTATGACCTCAAGTGTTCCACCTGCCTTGGCCTTCCAGAGTACTGGGATTCTAAGTGTGATCCACCATGATCGGCCTCACTCCAGCTTTTTGTATTTTCAGTAGAGATAGGATTTTGCATTTTTGGCCAGGCTGATCTTCAACTCCTGGCCTCAAGTGATCCGCCTGCCTTAGCCTCCCAAGATACTGGGATTATAGGCGTGAGCCACCATGCCCGACTGGGTTTCTAGTCTTTAGGTAAACTCTATTGACAAGTTGCCAATTGGAAAATCTTTGAATCCACCTGTTAGCAGTGGTGAATCTATATGGGTCTGCAACAACTTGATTCTTGCCTCCTTGGAGGAAAGAATTTTGCTGAGGGGCAGTAGTTGGTTTAAGGCAGAGGGAGAGACTGAGGCAAGTTTTAGAACAGGAGTGAGAATTTGTTAAAAAGTTTTAGAGCAGGAGTGAAAGGAAGCAGTACACTTGGAAGGTCCAAGCAGGTGACTTGCAAGATCCAAGTGCCCTGTTCATCCCTTGACTTGGGGTTTTATACATTGCTATGGTTCTGGGGTTTGTTGAAGTTGTGCACGTGTTCACTTGAGGGGTTTTTCCCTTACCTGTCGAGCGTTCCCATTGGAAGGTCGTATAAGAGGCCATTTTGCCTCTTAGTTGGCCTGTTTGAGATCTTACTGAGAAGTGGATAACACCAGCACCGAGTGTTTTCTATCTGTTAGGACACTATCTTTTCCTGGCGCTGGCTGTGACCACTTATCATTTTAGAGAGACAGTTTAACAACCACCTGACCATCACCTCATGGTCGCTTGACAGTCCTAGGGGCAACAGGGGGTGGGGGTGTGCGTGTTTGGGTGCTCTCCTGCCCTGTCCATATCTGCCTAACTACCTACTCTGACATACCTATGAGCTGGAAGCCTCCACTTTGAGTTTTTGAGTTGTTCTGCCCTTCCTGACTGAATCATTACACATCTTACATGTATTGATTGATGTGTTATGTCTTCCTAAAATGTATAAAACTGAGCTGTAGCCTGACCACCTTGGACACATGTCGTCAGGACCTCCTGAGGCTGTCACAGGCATGTCCTTAGCCTTGGCAAAATAAACTTCTAAGTTGAATGAGACTTGTCTCAGATACTTTTGGGTTTACAGAAGCAAACCAAGTGTTTATCAATAGCTGGATGGATAGACAAAATGTGGTATATACATATAATGGAATATTATTCAGGCTTATAAAGGAAAGAAACCAGATACGCCACAACATATGTGACCCTTGATAACATTATGTTCAGTGAAATAAGCCAGTCACAAAAAGACAAATTCCATATTATTCCACTTATATGTGATTATTAGAGTAGTCAAGATCATAGAGACAGAAAGTAGAATGGTGATTGCCAGGAGTGGGGGGAGGAGGAATGGGAAGTATATTTAATGCGTACAGAACATAAACCAAAAATAAAATCCTGAGCCCCCCAACTGACAGAACAGACCCCGTCTTGGCCAAGAAAAACTGGCCTCAGGGGAACCAGAAGAACTGAATTCTCAACCATGATTGGAAGGGAGGCTGGACGTGCCTTGTTACCTCCTCCCTTATGGAGTTTAGGTTAAAGTAAAGATCATAAGACTGTCAAAACAGACTCTTTATGGCAATAAGATACAAATTATAAGCAAGACCTGAGGCCATGCTAAGCAGTGGTTAAGCCACATCCTACAAACGGTAACATCTCTCATTAGGTTTTTATTAACCCAGTGTAATGTGGCTTACTTTCCAAGCTGACTCTGGTATAGCATCAAATGACAGATAGTGGGCCCTGAGGGGAAATAAAAATATTTTACCTAAAAATTTATTTCATTGACATATTTTGAAAAGGCTGCCATAAGGCCATCAGATTGAAATGGCACTGCAAAGCCATCTTTTTTAAGGGGAAACTCCATTACTATAGTCAGGCCTTCCATTTCTAGGCCTTTCCCAAATCTAGGAGAGATTAACTAACAGTCTGACACCTTTAAGGTCTGTAGACATTTACCGTATATTTTCTTAGACGGCTGCTAACTCTGAGACCTCATCTGTATAACAAAACTTTGGCCATAATCTGCCTTATCTTAACTCAAACATTTCTTTCTGTGACTTGAAGTCTTCAGACAAAGCTTAACTCTCTCAACCAGCTGCCCCCTAAAGAATCCCTAAAACCATTCTGTAACTTAAAGCTCCCCTTCCTCCCTTCAGGATGCTCTTTTTGGGCTAAATCAGTGTATACCTTCCAAGTATTGATTTATGTCTTTGCCTGTAACTCCTCTCTCCCTAACATGCATAAAACCAAACCATAACCCAGCCACCGCAGGCACGCTTTCTCAGGACCTCTTGAGACTGTTCCCCAGGTCATGGTCCCTTATTTTGGCTCTCCCTTATAAAGGGCTCAGAATAAACCCTTCACAATTTTTACAGAGTTTTAGTTTTTTTTGTTAACAAGAGATTTGGTTTTACATGATGAGAAGTTATGGAGATAGATGATGAAAATGGTGGAGCAACATTATGAACGTATTTGGTAACATTAAATTGTACACTTAAATGGATAAGTTGGTAAATATGTGTATTTTACCACAATAAAAAAATTTTTAAATGTACTTCTAATTTTGATGGCTATTTCCAAATCACCTTCTTTGTAGATGATACTAACATACATCATCTTTAACAGATAAAAGTTGTTGTAAAAAATGTGCTTTTGTGACTATGCAGCAGCTTTATATAACCATTATATTTTTGAAAGAAACAGATCTGTATTAAGCTTAAAAAACCCACAAAACTTTGACTAGTATCTTTCAACAGTTTGTAAAGACTACTTCAGTGTTTCTTATATTCGTTATAATATGTTTGAGAAACTTCTTAACGCATGCATTGAAGATAGGATTGAAGATTGTCTCCTAATCTGCAGTAAATCTTCATTTAGTGGTTCAATAAAAGGTAATTTTTACATATCTGAAAATACATCTTTGACATAGTTTTAGTTTACTGTTAGTGGGTACTTGTACAATCTTTAAATGTGGGGATTATTGAGATCCTACTTATGTAGTTTAAAAATTTATGATTTTTTTTGGTAATCGCCATAATGTTTTTAATTAAAATTCCTGTTAGGTTTTTCATTTATGCAGTATCATTGGTTTGTTTTGTGTGTTAATCATTTTAAAGTTTAAAATGAAGTAATAGTGAGAGATAGAGCACTGGATTTTTTATGCGTGTGTTTTTAAAAACATTCTCCCTCCTCCCCATCCCCCAACTTTTTTTTATTTTATTTTATACTCTGTTAACTTAAAACTACTAAACAGATTTTTATTTTAATCTTTGGAACAAAAAATGTTCTCTTGGGCTGATACCAGTACTTTTTATGCCAAGTTACAGACCGGAGTCTATTTTTATAGGCCAAGATAGAAACCTCTGAAAACCAGAGTTTATAATGGAAACATTGACAGGCCCTTAACTATCGCAGCACACATGGCACTGCTGAAATCATAAGGTACAAGGCACAAGATTTCCCATGCAAGGGAACATTGAATTTTTCAGCAATTGTATTGTCAAATGTCTTTCAACTAGGATTTAATAAGCATCAAGCTGTGCCAGGACCATAAAAGCACATTATGTGGGCCTGATTCCTGCCCTCTGAATGTTTGTACCAACTACACTAACATGGAGAAACACTTGAATAAACCTGTTGGGAGATAGCTTTGTGAATGGATTTAGTTGGAATGAAATATATGAAGTTTCTTCTCTCTGTGTTTAATTTGTGATACAACCCTGAAAATCGTATCTGTTTTTGCATGTAGGTCACTATACACATGTTCTAAGCATTATTACAAAGGAGGTAAGCTAGTCATCTACATCTTCATTTTAATAATTTCACTGAAGAAAGTTTAAACTATATTGTTACACAATCAAGGAAAATTGATATTGAGTAGTTAGGTGAATTAACAACTTATCATTTTACTTTCTCTTTGAGGGCTTCCATTTGGATAAAAAATAGAAATAGTCTTCTTCAATTTGATTACTCAGCTTTACTTGATTACAGAAAAGTCATTAAAACAACCACCCTGGGTCTTTACACTTCTATGCTTTTACTTATATTTTAATTTAAGTGGGACTACTCCCCCTACCATTAATTAATGATTGCCATTAGTTAACACTGAATGAATGACCCTGTAATACATTAGTTCCTTTAAAGGGAAACAGTAACTTAGATCATATCTGATGCCTACATGGGAAATAGAATGATTTGAGATACATAGTTAATTTGAATGTTCATGAGAATTGGATTCTTACACTTGTAACACCGACATCATCTACTCTCTTTCTGCTTTTTCTTTATCTTGTTAAATGCTGGAGAGAAGTAGAGGTGTTATGCTAGATATGCTATCTCAGAAGCATTGTGAAGTGTTAGAGAAAACCAGTATCTTGTGGGAAGATAATGAAGTGATAGTCTGTTACTACAGATTTTGCAAGTACAGATTTTGCCAAAAGGAACAGGTAAAAAGAAGATGTTAATTTGAATCTGATTCAGATTTTCTTTTCTAATTTAAAATTTCCTTATCCATTGACTTATATACATATACATTTAATAAGATTTAGGTAGCACACATGCTTGCCAACCTGAGAAGTATCTTTTTATGTATCTGATTGGTTTACCATTAATGAAGATAATATGGACATATTTTGCATAGTTTAAGATTTTTGGATCTGTCATTAAATTTCTCCCCATAGTATGTTAGAAACAATGTTTTTGCATCCTGAAAGATGGAAAATTCCTAAATGAAAGTGATGTTATTCTGTATAACTGTACTCATTCTGGAATAGGGGCCCTCATTTCCATAAAAATGGGTGATTCTTTTGCTTTCTTGATCTATTTCTTTGGGGAGGAAAGACAATACTCTAACTCTTCCATCTGCTTCTCCTTGTCATTGCTATAGAAAACATCATGACAGGTTTCAGAAAATACAGTGCTGGACTTGGTTATGTAGGTTAGAGAGAGAGAATCACATACTTCACAAGGGTTATTCTTTGAAGGTTCAATATGAAATGAATCTATCTATCTATCTATCTATCTATCTATCTATCTATCTATCTATCTATCTATCTGTCTATCTGAATGATAGGTGTGTCTGTGTATGTATGTGGAGAATGAGGGAGAAAGAGAAACAGACACTGACTTCCTAGGGCTACAGATTTGTCTGATTAGTAAATCATTTCAGAAGCAAAAGCAGAGTAACATAATACTAAAAGAACCCCAAATCCAGAACGATTGTTAGAGCTAACTAAAGGTTGTCTTTTGTAATTCACATTCGTAGCTGAACAGGCTGGTAAGTGCTAAAGACCTTTTGACAATTGACAAAATCTATTATATACTGACTCTATTAATAAATTTATCCAATCCAATCTTATGACCAGCAGTTTCTGACTAAAATAGGTTTTAGGAAGGCAGTGTTTTTAATCAGAGACTTAGAGTTTGCTTTGTCTTTTTACTTCATAAAGCAGTTTGTTTGACTTGGTGCCAAGATTTTCTTTCCCCAGCTCATTCACATGTTCATCTTCTCCTTCCATCCCCCCATATTAGGATTTGATATGCCATACACTAGTGTAGGAGCTCAGGAACTTCAGTAGTTGGCAGTTCCTCAAGCAAACAAACTAAGATTTTTAAATGTGATTAATGAAGTTGATATGTTTTAATTGAGTAACCAGCTTGGGTATTTTTATTTTCTTTATATATTGGCATTAAATGGTCAAATAAAGTAGCACTCTATCTTAAATAGTTTATCTTTTAATTGTATGGGGAAATAGATTTAGGGGTTATTGGATTGTAGAAAAGGAATTTACTCCCAATAAGAAAGTTATATCTGAGAATATTTAATAGTTTAGGTAACAAATTGGAAGTGTGTGTGTGTGTGTGTGTGTGTGTGTCTGTGTATGTGTGTGTGTGTGACAGGATCTCATTGTGTTGCTCAGGCTGGAGTGCAGTGGTGTGATCAAATTTTTTTTTTTAATTTTATTATACTTTAAGTTTTAGGGTACATGTGCACAACGTGCAGGTTTGTTACATATGTATACATGTGCCATGTTGGTGGGCTGCACCCATTAACTCCTCATTTAGTATTAGGTATATCTCCTAATGCTATCCCTCCCCCCTCCCTCTGCCCCATAACAGTCCCTGGTGTGTGATGTTCCCCTTCCTGTGTCCATGAGTTCTCATTGTTCAATTCTCACCTACTAGAGAGAACATGCGGTGTTTGGTTTTTTGTCCTTGCGATAGTTTGCTGAGAATGATGGTTTCCAGCTTCATCCATGTCCCTACGAAGGACATAAACTCATCATTTTTTATGGCTGCATAGTATTCCATGGTATATATGTGCCACATTTTCTTAATCCAGTCTGTCATTGTTGGACATTTGGGTTGGTTCCGAGACTTTGCTATTGTGAATAGTGCCACAGTAAACGTGTGCATGTGTCTTTATAGCAGCATGATTTATAATCCTTTGGGTATACACCCAGTAATGGGATGGCTGGGTCAAATGGAATTTCTAGTTCTAGATCCCTGAGGAATCGCCGCACTGACTTCCACAATGGTTGAACTAGTTTACAGTCCCACCAACAGTGTGAAAGTGTTCCTATTTCTCCACATCCTCTCCAGCACCTGTTGTTTCCTGACTTTTTAATGATCTCCATTCTAACTGGTGTGAGATGGTATCTCATTGTGGTTTTGATTTGCATTTCTCTGATGGCCAGTGATGATGAGCATTTTTTCATGTGTTTTTTGGCTGCATAAATGTCTTCTTTTGAGAAGTGTCGGTTCATATCCTTTGCCCACTTTTTGATGGGGTTGTTTGTTTTTTTCTTGTAAATTTGTTTGAGTTCATTGTAGATTCTGGATATTAGCCCTCTGTCAGATGAGTAGACTGCAAAAACGTTCTCCCATTCTGTAGGTTCCCTTTTCACTCTGATGGTAGTTTCTTTTGCTGTGTAGAAGCTCTTTAGTTTAATTAGATCCCATTTGTCAATTTTGGCTTTTGTTGCCATTGCTTTTGGTGTTTTAGACATGAAGTCCTTGCCCATGCCTATGTCCTGAATGGTAATGCCTAGGTTTTCTTCTAGGGTTTTTATGGTTTTAGGTCTAACATTTAAGTCTTTAATCCATCTTGAATTAATTTTTGTATAAAGTGTAAGGAAGGGATCCAGTTTCAGCTTTCTACATACAGCTAGCCAGTTTTCCCAGCACCATTTATTAAATAGGGAATCCTTTCCCCATTGCTTGTTTTTCTCAGGTTTGTCAAAGATCAAATAGTTGTAGATATGTGGCATTATTTCTGAGGGCTGTGTTTTGTTCCATTGGTCTATATCTCTGTTTTGGTACCAGTACCATGCTGTTTTGGTTACTGTAGCCTTGTAGTATAGTTTGAAGTCAGGTAGCGTGATACCTCCAGCTTTGTTCTTTTGGCTTAGGATTGACTTGGCAATGCGGGCTCTTTTTTGCTTCCATATGAACTTTAAAGTAGTTTTTTCCAATTCTGTGAAGAAAGTCGTTGGTAGCTTGATGGGGGTGGCATTGGATCTGTAAATTACCTTGGGCAGTATGGCCATTTTCATGATATTGATTCTTCCTACCCATGAGCATGGAATGTTCTTCCATTTGTTTGTATCCTCTTTTATTTCCTTGAGCAGCAGTTTGTAGTTCTCCTTGAAGAGGTCCTTCACATCCCTTGTAAGTTGGATTCCTAGGTATTTTATTCTCTTTGAAGCAATTGTGAATGGGAGTTCACTCATGACTTGGCTCTGTTTGTCTGTTATTGCTGTATAAGAATGCTTGTGCTTTTTGCACATTGATTTTGTATCCTGAGACTTTGCTGAAGTTGCTTATCAGCTTAAGGAGATTTTGGGCTGAGATGATGGGGTTTTCTAGATATACAATCATGTCATCTGCAAACAGGGACAATTTGACTTCCTCTTTTCCTAATTGAATGCCCTTTATTTCCTTCTCCTGCCTGATTGCCCTAGCCAGAACTTCCAACACTATGTTGAATAGGAGTGGTGAGAGAGGGCATCCCTGTCTTGAGCCAGTTTTCAAAGGGAATGCTTCCAGTTTTTGTCCATTCGGTATGATATTGGCTGTGGGTTTGTCATAGATAGCTCTTATTATTTTGAGATACGTCTCATCAATACCGAATTTATTGAGAGTTTTTAGCATGAAGGGTTGTTGAATTTTGTCAAAGGCCTTTTCTGCATCTATTGAGATAATCATGTGGTTTTTGTCTTTGGTTCTGTGTATATGCTGGATTATGTTTATTGATTTTCATGTGTTGAACCAGCCTTGCATCCCAGGGATGAAACCCACTGGATCATGTTTGTCCACTTAATTTTCAAGAAAATATAACTATTCAAGTAAAAGCTTTGGCCAATGTGTGGCATTTTATGTCTAATTCAGTAATATGCAGGAATGCCTTGTGGAATGAGAGAATAAAGAGTCTGTGAGAGAAAGGGTTAAGTCTTTCCGTATTTACTCCTTTAAAAATATTGTATTTCCTTTCTTGTCACTTAAATCTAAATTATGGTCACTCCCTCTAAACAGAGAGAAATGAGCTCTGATTACCCTCTTTTTGCTGATGAATTTAGTTGTAACCACCCTCCAACCCCCCATCGATATTTTCAATCTAGGTGTATTTGTATACTTTGTGTACTTGTTGCTGTTGAATTACGCATTTTAGGTTGGATCAGTTTTTTCCCTTTTTTTTTTTTTTTTGAGACGAAGTCTCGCTCTGTCGCCCAGACTGGAATGCAGTGGCATGATCTTGGCTCACTGCAACTTCTGGCTTCTGGGATCAAGTGATTCTCCTTCCTTAGCCTCCCAAGTAGCTGGGACTACAGGCATGTGCCACCATGTCTGGCTAATTTTTGTATTTTTAGTAGAGATGGGATTTCACTATGTTGGCCAGACTGGTCTTGAACTCCTGACCTCAGGTGATCCACCTGCCTCGGCCTCCCAAAATGCTGGGATTACAGGTGTGAGGCACCGTGCCCAGGCTGTTTTTACCTGTTTTAAAAATAAAACCAGATTCATTAAAAATAAAAATGCATAGTTAACCCGTTATCTGAGACATCTTAATTTATGACATGTCATTGTGGCATCCTGATGTGCTGCGTCCAATTTTATCTCACCTTTTTCCCACAAATATTAATAATGCCATGGCACACGCCTCAAATCCCAGCTACTCAAGAGGCTGAGGCAGGAGGATTGCTTGAGCCCGGCAGACGGGAGGTTGCAGTGAGCCGAGATTATGCCACTGCACTCCAGCCTGGCCGACAGAACAAGACTCTGTCTCCAAAAAAAAAAAAAAAAATAGTAATAATAATGCCTTCTTTGTACCAGCACCGTGTGAGGCATTTTCCTTGTCCTCATGAATTCAGGGCTGGCACTAAACCTTTAAAATACACGTATATGTATATATGTAAACACCCCTGCTTCCATCATACCCTCTTCCCCCCACCCTTTCTCTTACATGTATAATTGTGATAAGTACAATGATGGAAAGATAGGGCCACCCAGAAGTCAAGTAAGGAAGAGAACTAATCTAGTGGTGGTGGGCAGTGTCCAACAAGACCTCACATAAGGAAGTGAAATTTATGTTTTGTTCCCCAGGCAAATTGGGACAGAGATGTTGCAAGCTGAAGAAGAAACTTTTGTAAAGGCTCTGTGGCTGGAATGAACTTCTGTTTCGCAGAGTTTACAGATAGTGTGGTTGGAGCCCAGAGAGCTCAGGGACAGTAGCGACTGAGCCAGGTTGGTGGCTAAGGGCCACACAGGGGCTTGTAGATTCTCTTAGAAATTTCAGCCTGTGAGTAGTCACTCATCGAAGGGGTTTCAATAGGGAGAGTGGTATGATTAGATTTACTGTTTTAAAAATCAATCTAACTGCAATGATCTTTATTGAGGAGATTAAGGGGAGCAAGAGAGGGATTCTGGGAGTTCTTGTCCGGAGGCTTCAAGACTAATCCAGATGATGCTAGCTTAAATTAGGGAAGTCAGAGAAGGACAGAAGAGACATAAGTGGAAATGTCTAGTAAGTCTTAGAGTTCGAGACTAAAAGACATATAGACTGATGAAGTGAACAATTTTTTTTTTGTAGTGTTTTGAGCTAGCATTTTCTTGCTTGAAATTTAATGTATTTTCAAATATTTGTTTCTACTTGTTTTGTTATCAAAATGGACTACCTGGCTTTTCCACAAAATATTGTAGTGCTTAATTCTGTCTTTTTCTGGCTTTGGATGCTTACTAGAGTATATATTAAGAGGGTCGTGCATAAATGAGTCCCTTTTATCTGCCTTTCCCTATAGATCTGCCGAAGTAGAGAATGGGGGGGTGAAAGAGGAGTAGAACAAAAAGTATGATGTAATTTTGTATAAGGAGTTGTCTTACTCCATTTGTGCTGCTGTGACTAAATACCAGAGACTGGATAATTTACAAGGAACAGAGATTTATTTTTCACAATTCTGGAGGCTAGGAAGTGCAAGATCAAGATGAGAGCAGGTTCAGTGTCTGGTGAGGGCTGGTCTCTGCTTCCAAGATGGTACCTTGTTACTGCATTCTCCTAAGGGATTAATGTTGTATCCTCACATGGTGAAAGGGATGGAAGGGCAAAAAAGGATGTAGCTAGTTCCCTCCAGCCGTTTTAATAAGCATTAACCTTATGCATTAGGGTGAAGTCCTGAAGGCGAAATCACCTCCTGAAGGCCCTACCTCTTAATACTGCTGCATTGGGGGCTGGGTACGGTGGCTCATGCTTGTAGTCTCAGCACTTTGGGAGGCTGAGGTGGGCGGATCGCTTGAGCTCTGTACGTGGAGGCTGCAGTGAGCCATGATCATGCCACCGCACTCTGGCCTGGGCGACAGAGTGAGACCTTGTCTCAGCCACCCCTCCCAGCCCCCCCTAAAAAACCTAATACTGTTGCATTGGGGATTAAATTTCAACAGGAATTTGGGAGGGGATCCAACGTTCAAACCTATAGCAGGGGCCTGAACATAACAATGAATATATGAAAAAGAAAACAGAATATAAGGTTTGGATATACAAATATAAAATCAAATTAAATTTAGTATTGCATATTATTATATGATTGTCTCATTTTGCTTATGTGCTTATTTTGTGCAGATGTTTTTATTTCTCCAAAAATATGAGAAACATCTTGAAGATTGTCATCTGGCTAGATGCCCATTTATGTTACTTGGTTTACCTTCTTTTACTAAGTTGTTTGGTTTCTTTTTTTACTGATCTTGTTTCAGGTTTCTGTGGTGGTTGCTTTTTATCTTATTTTGTACTTTCTCATATACCATAGTCTAATACAATTTTGAGGACTTGTCTTTGTTCTTAACCTTTCTGAGGAAGGGCTCTTTTCTGAAGAAGGGGCTGAGTGGATGGGCAAGTAGTCAATGCTTTTGATCAGTTGAAAGATTTGTGATCTTTCTAAAGAATAGATCATATCATGTCACACCCTTGCTCAAAAGCTCCCAATGGCTTTCCATGCCACTGTGTATGAAAGTCCTTTCATGGCCTGAAAGGATGGAAGTGACCCAGCCTCTCTTCTGTTTCCCCTTCTTTTTCTCCCAGTATCTCCAGACCTCCAAGCTATTTCCCACTTTATGGTCTTCTGCATTTGCTGTTCGCAGCATGCTCTTCTTTCAGGTTATCATGTGGCTTGTTCCCTCACTTTATTCAAATATCACCACTTCAGAGGTGCTTCCTAAGACTACACTTTCTCAGATAAGCTCCCAGCTCCCAAATAAGCTTTCAGTCATATCCCATCTTTCCCTATCCCTAGGCCTCTTTACATTTTCTTCATAACATGTGTTGTTGCTACTTGATATGTGAACTCTTTATTGTCTTACTGTCTTTTCCTAGAACGTATATTTTCTGGGGACAGTGAGTTACTTATTCACCACTAAATGCTTATCTTCTACACTAGCTTTTGGCACATGGGAGGATTCAATAAGTACTAAGTTGAATGTATATTATATTTGTGCAGCCCTGGATTTCCTCAATTTCTGCTTACTACCTTCTTTGCTTCCTCTACAGACATGTTGAGAAAACAGCATGGAATATCTAATTATAATGTATAAGGTTGTGAACAAATATTATGGATCACTCGAAGGTTCCATCATTTTCAACTGTAGGTGCCATCCTGTCGTTGATTTTATTCTAACCTTACTGTGTAAATATATTCACTAGAGTAGTGACAGTGTGCTGGTAATGGTGATAATTAAAGCTAATATTTATTGAATGCTTACTATGTATATGTCAGATATTCTGAATACTTCAGGGATATTCATATAATCTTCACAAAACCTGTGAATTGAGTATTCACCATTTTACGTGTGAGGAAACTGAGACACAGTTTAGCTAATTTGTCTAATCTCAGATAGTGAGGACAGTTCCTCAGTTTAAGCCTAGATAATGTTGACTAAATCACCAGTGTCAACAGTAGTAGATTCTGGGCCAAGCGTTGTGGCTCATGTTGGGAGGATTGTTTGAGGCTAGGAGTTTGAGATCAGCCTGGGCAAAATAGGGAGACCTGGTCTTTACATAAAATAAAAAGAAATTAACCGAGCCTGGTGGCACTCATCTGTAGTCCCAGCTACTTGGGAGACTAAGGCTGGAGGATTACTTGAGTCTAGGAGTTGGAGAGTGCAGTGAGCTATGAATGCGCCACTGCACTCCGATGTATGCAACAGAGAGATTCCCTGTCTCTTAAAAAATAAATAAATAAATGAATAAATTGATTCTGGAAGTTTTCTTTTATAGAAATAAGCATGGTGATGGAAAGAATTAATGGTTGCTGGTATATTCTAGGGTTTTTCTCTTCTCAAGGGTATTCCTCCCCTTTTATTCTCTTGGAAGAAAGAAACCTCCTGTTTTGTTTACTTTTCCCCATTACAAGCAGAAATATGACTTAATTTCTGAATTTAACATTCTAAAACTGAATGAAAAGAAGTTAGGAAGCATTTCAGAGAGAATGGAGCATTTGAGATTAACTTTACAAAGTGATTAGTAGAATCTGTTCCGATGGATATATTTTCACTCATTCAGCAATATTTATTATTATATGCCAGGTCATGAGAATAGATCAATTTAAAAAAGAAGTAAAGTGTTTTAGGAAGAGGAATTGGTTGGGAGAGGATTTCTTGACCAAGACTTGTTATTCAAGAAAACAGAGAGGTAGGAAAACACTAGACGCTTTTTAGAAACTGAAAAGACATGGAAGGGAGGATTGGGAACACAGGTGTGGGTAGATTATGAAAGACATTTTGAGAACCTACAGGGGCATTTATGCTTCAGTAAGTATTATGGAACCATAGACATTACCATATTTAATCACCAATATGGATTTTTTCTGAACAGTAGTAAGCTTTATAAAGTAATGTAATAAGAAACAGTGGATTTTGAGCCAAAAGAATGGAATTGTATTCATAATTTTGCTTCACAATTGTAGGAACTGGAGCAAGTCATTTTAACATTTTTATAATTAAATATTTTTAAAAGATACATCCCTGGCCGGGCGTGGTGGCTCACACCTGTAATCCCAGCACTTTGGGAGGCCGAGGCAGGTAGATCACCTGACATCAGGAGTTCAAGATCAGGCTGGCCAACATGGGGAAACCCCATCTCTACTAAAAATAAAAAAAATTAGCTGGGTATGGTGGCGGGTGCCTGTAATCCCAGCTACTTGGGAGGCTGAGGCAGGAGAATTGCTTGAACCTTGGGGGCGGAGGTTGCAGTGAGCCGAGATCGCGTCATTGCACTCCAGCCTGGGCAACAAGAGTGAAACTCTGTCTCAAAAAAAAAATCCTCATGTCCTATTTTTTAAAGTGTACATTTATGAATACAGTTGGAGAATTCCTCCTCATGCTTTGTTGGTTTCTTGTGTGTCCAGAAATTTTAACACACAGCAAAATTACATTTGTATATTTTTATAAAATAATGGGGTCATACAGGTAGCATTGTTGATTTCAGTATGCTGTGTACATATTTTTTTTTTTTTTACATCAGAGCATTTTAAATTCCTACCTATTATTCTATTTCTGGATTACCTTTATGTATGTATGTATTTATTTGTTTATTGAGATGGAGTTTGTCTTGTCACTCAGGCTGTAGTGCGATGGAGCAATCTCAGCTCACTGCAACCTCTGCCTCCCAGGCTCAAGCGATTCTCCTGCCTCAGCCTCCTGAGTAGCTGGGATTACAGGCTCCTGTCACTATATCTGGCTAATTTTTTTTTGTATTTTTAGTAGAGATGGGGCTTCACCATGTTGACCAGGCTGGTCTTGAACTCCTTACCTCAGGTGATCTCCCAGGCTTGGCCTTCCAAGGATTTGTGCACATATAAACTTCTGTCCATGTGTGTTACATAGAACAAGGATTACAGCTGTGAGTCACTGTGCCTTGCCTGATTACCATAATTTATAAACCCAAGGATTATAGAACATTTAGATTGCTTATGGTTTTTCACTATTACAATCAACTTCTTTCTGCATAGATTTAGCTAGAGGATATATAAGTAGGATACATTTTTAGTGGTAGAATTGTTGATTCAAAGGTTAGATGCATTAGTAATTTTGATAGTTATTGCCTTCCTAAACTTGCACTTTTTAAATCAAGTTCATTAGCATCAAAATGCCTATTTCTTCAAATTCTTACCAAGACTGGGTATTATCTACCTTTTTTATTTTGCATTCTGATAGGTGAAAAATTACATCTAATTGTTTTAGTTGACATTTCTTTAACTGTGAGTGAGGCTGCACATTATTTTATGTTATTGGCTGTGTATATGTATAAAATTCCGTTCTGTGCACTGCTTGTTTTTCTCCTTCGTTCATCTCTTTAAATCTTCCTGTATTATTTGTTTCATGCTTTTTACAAAAGGAAATGATACCTGCTTACTTATTAGATGGTTGGGATGATCAAATAATGTAGTATTTGTCAGTGTTTCTGAACCTTTTAAAAAAATCATTGCACCCCTAAAAAGTCTTTAAAGAAAAACTTCTCCCAGTCATCCTCCACTGTGAAAGTTTAATAACACAAATATACACAGATAAACTATGTTTCTCTTTATGTACTATATTCCATTTGAGGACCATAAACTATTGTAGTATCTATGATTCCCTACACCCACTCTGTGCACCAATCTTGTCCACTAGGAGACAATATCACTGCCATTGAGAATGCATGATATATGTGAAAATTTTTGTAAACTGCAAACTGCTATTTAAATGTAAAGCTTTATTGTTAATAATTTGCATTTCATATGATATAATTTTATATGTCTGTTTTGCAGCTGCTTTTTCTCAGTGCAGCTTTCTCTGTTGCAAACGTAGGTATTTACTATTTTATTGTCCATTTTGCTGGCTTCAGAACAATCTTTTTTGAGTTGACCTCTGATCAACTTTCTCTGTCCATCTCTGCCTGTTGAAATACTATTTCTTCAAAGCCTGTCCTAGATATTCCCTTCTCCATAAAGTCTTTTGAGACCCCTGTATTTACCCCTTGACCTTTCAGAGTTAGAGCTCCTTTTAATACATCTTCTTTGCTGTAACATTCTAGTTTTCATTATGTGGTCTGCATTTTTTTTGTGTTCTACCTCCCAGGAGATGTTTCTTCTCTTCTCATCTCTATTTCCTGATGTTCCTTTCCCCATGCCATTGTACATAGTGAGAAAGCGGTAGGATATCTTAAAATGAGTTTCTGAAGAAGGTTCACTTCAATTTCCAGCCACTTAGTGTGCGACCTTGAGATGAAATCGTTAACTTGCTAGACTCAATTGCCACCTATGTAAAATGGGGGTAATAATGATTCCTGTCTGATAGGATTGCTGAGAAGATTAAATGGGATAATAATACACATAAAACACAGTGTCTAGCATTTAGTAAGCATTAAGTGAAATATTAGCAATCATCACCACTCCAAACAGTTCTTTTTTTTTTTTTTTTTTTTTTTTTGAGACGGAGTCTTGCTTTGTCGCCCAGGCTGGAGTGCAGTGGCGCGATCTCGGCTCACTGCAAGTTCCACCTCCCGGGTTCACGCCATTCTCCTGCCTCAGCCTCCCGAGTAGCTGGGACTACAGGCGCCCACTACCACGCCCGGCTAATTTTTTTTTGTATTTTTAGTAGAGACGGGGTTTCACCGTGTTAGCCAGGATGGTCTCGATCTCCTGACCTCGTGATCCGCCCGCCTCGGCCTCCCAAAGTGCTGGGATTACAGGCGTGAGCCACCGCGCCCGGCCCCAAACAGTTCTTAGCACAGAGAAAGACAAATGATGCTAATTTGTTCAATAAATATAATTGAACTGCATCATCGTTCCACAGATGACAAAGCATGGTATGAAATTTTGTCATTTACTTTCGATTGTTTACTGAAGTTTACACATAGATTTCAAAATTCTAAAAATTATTTATGCAATGATTTCATGTAAATTAGGATAGCAAGAATTATAGAACTCTAATGTACTTAGTTTTTAGACATTTTATTACGGTACTCAATGAAATTTTGGAGATAGTATGCTACATTCTTTTACCTAATTGTATACATTGGAAAAGGAGGTGTATATTTTTGCTAGTAAAATTCCCTGGGAGTTGGGATAGGGTTTGTGTAGCTCCTCTGTAGTCCCAGTTTATTCAGTTTTGTTAATTCTTTTCATATACCCTTTCTGGCCTGTATCTGTTCTATGTAGAGTTTATAGAATTGTTTTGTTTTTTAGTATTCATTGAAGTCTTGAAACATTCTTTGACAATCACCATAGAGCCTTTATGTTTTCTGACTTCAAGATATTATGTGAGCACTATGTATTGTGTTCTTTTATAATTAGCTCCTCTCCTGTATCCTTTTTTTCACCTTCTCAGTGCTTTAGTCTTTCCCTCTTATGCAAATAAAATTGAAATAGTTTATTCCCATTTTGAGGGCTTATAATGACATTTTAATATATGTCAGTTTTCTTACATGGGCAACCTAAACAGTTTTTGTGTTAGAACACATATGGACAGAAGTTTACATGTGTACAAATCTCTTTTATGAAAAAAAATGGAACCATTACAATCAACGTGGATTCGGAGAGAAACCCCCAAGTCAGATCACTTTGCAATGTTACTCAAGTTTATTATTTAATAATATTTTAATATTTTAAGTGACTGTCATTTTTTACTATCACTTTTATAAAGTCTATATATATTTATATGTTATGTTTGGGAAATTGGAATTTTTCTTGCCTCTGTAAATAATGATAGTCTTCTACTACAATTGGAACATTTGCATATTTATACTGAGACTTTTTGGCTCATGTATCCAAGTTAACAGAAGTTTCTACTCCATCAGCAAGTAAGCTCATCATTTTTGAAGCTACTAATCAATTAAATTGGCCATTTTAATATGGACTACAACATATTTTCACATTTTGCATTATTTAATGTTTTAAAAATTTATGGTCCCATAAATTTTGATGATCATACCTTAGATTCTTGTGCTGTATCATGTATAATTATTAACATTAATACAAGAGTTCAAATACTATGTTAATTCATGAATGAAAGAGTTAACATAATATTTTATATTAGTCTCAACAAATTAACAAAGTTCACATTTTCTTTGGAATCCCCCCCCCCCCCAAATTATGCACTTACGTTCTTCACTGGTAAAGATAATACAGCTGATCCTTGAGCAACATGGGAGTTAGGGGTGCTGACCCCTATGCAGTCAAAAATCCATATGTAACTTTTGACTTCCCAAATGCTTTGACTACTGATAGCCTACTGTTGACCAGAAGCCTTACCAATGACATAAACAGTTGATTAACACATATTTTGTATGTTATATGTACTATACTGTATTCTTACAATAAAGTTAGAGGAAAGGAAATGTTATTAAGAATATCCTAAGGAAGAGAAAATATATTTACTATTCATTTAGCGGAAGTTACCCTTGTTGCCTTCACATTGAGTAGGCTGAGGAGGAGGTGGAAGGGGAGAGGTTTTGGTCTTGTTGTCTCAGGAGAGGTACATGCAGAAGAAAATCCACATGGACCGGTGCAGTTCAAACCCATGTTGTTCAAGGGTCAGCTGTAGTCTCAGAACTGTTTAAGAATAGTCTTATACTCTGTTTCTACTCAGCAGTTCTTGTATTCTTGTCAGAATATTTGATTTTTCTGCCATATGGTAGCTGATGGTTTCCACTGAGAAGTTTGTTCATTTATCTATTATATTTCTTTGTAGCTCCTTTTTTCAGGGTAATTGAAAAACAAGATTCTGTGGAGCTGGGTCAGTACATTTGAATCACACATTTTAGTTTTTTCCAGTAACAATCAGATGGCAGCTCTGGAAAAAACATGTCTTTCCTGCCTTTGGATTAGTTCTTTTGGGGTCTTGTCCTTTGAGATCTCTTTTAATCCTGGAGCTCCTACAGTGTCTCCTTGTCTGTGTACTGGTAGGGTTGTCAGATAAAATACAGAACTCCTTGTTAAATTTGATTTTCAATAAATAATGAATACTTTTTAGTATAAGTGTCTTAAATATTATGTTTGTTTTTTTCTGAAATTTAAATTTAATTGGGCATCTGTATTTTATTTCATTATTTACTTATATTTATTTATCTGGCAACCCATTTCCTGGACTTTTTCTTAACTAAATTTTGAGCCCCTTGAGAGAGGGAGATTGATTGTACCCTAATTCTATAACTTGTTTTCCTGTTCCCATGGTAGATGGATAATTTTTTACTGACTGAAAAAATAAGCTAATAAACTGAAATGTTTCCTTATCTGAGTATTTATAAAGAAACTTTCTTCTACTGAGTTTGCCCTTTTCTGTGAATAAATTCATTGAAAAAAATCATGTTTCAATGAATAATTGCAGATCTCAACCTTAATTTAAAAATTTCATCTCCCTTTCTCTTCCTTTCTCTTCGTCATTTCTCTTCCTCTTATCTTTCCAGCTCTTACTATAATTAGCTAGCATTAACAGCAAATGTTTGCTTTAGTTAAATTATTCAGAACATTTATTTTACTTGTCAAAGGTTAGATCAGGTTGTTGTTTGAACTGGTAATTAAATGCAGGGTAATATGCTTTCGTATTTATATGCACTATAAGCCTGTTTCCTCATCATTCTGTATAATTTTATGATGTTCAAGGCTGACATTTCAAAAAGGATTTTGGTTTTGTGGAAAAGAAAACATTCTAAGTAATGTAGTTTGTTATGTGATTTGAGAATGTCCAAAGTTGTGGTTGAAAGTAAATACTACATTTCAATGTCATTGTAACATGTAGTATCATGGTGGTAATTTTCACCAAGGAGTATATAATATTAAGCTCACTGCCTATTGAGTTTGCATTTGATATGAGGATCAGTGCTGTGTTGGCTATAGTAGGTGCTCAGTATATATTTGTTAAGTGACTGTTTTAGGTCTTATTTATGGCATAGTTTAAAAAAATAATAAGATGGAAAACTCAGATCTTTTATCTCAAATAGTATAATCCATATGTATTCCTACAACATACTACAGGTTCTCTTAAATCATTTCAATTTGTGTACTTCTGTGTAGAACAAGTATAGCTCAATTAGTACTCATATCTGGGAATTATACTGAAGCATGTCTTTGTTTTTGTTGATTCATTGAATAAATGATTTTTGCAAGTTCTGGGGTGCTAGTAACTTAGAGTATAGATGAGTAAAACAGGTCCCCTATCCTCACAATAGAAGTTAGTCGAAAACCAACCATTATACTAAAGAATGGTTAATATTAGGGTGGAGTTATGCATAAGGTAAGTGGGCATCTGAATCAAATTAGGAGAAGGCATGTTGGAGAAGAGTGACTTTTGAGCTGTATCTTAAGGGCCAGTAGCAGTTGGTTAGGCGAAGAAGGTAAGAACAGTAGTGCCTTGCAGAGGAGCCACATGTGTGGAAGTGCTGAGGTGTGTAATTTGGTATAGTTGAAGAAAATTTAAATATGGAGAAGTAGTAGGAGATGGTGCCCTCCTTTAGTTAAAAGTAGTTTCCATTGACATTAGGAAAAAGCTCTGAATCTTGAGAAGGTCTATAAGCCATGTGTTTTACAGTCCTTTTCTGCTTCTTAAGCCTGAAAATCAACCCAGCTGAGCTTGACTCCTTACACACTTTACATGAAATGTGCATGCACTGCCTCTTCCCTGAGCCCTGGTATACAATGTTTTCTCCCCCAAGAATGCTCTTTCTGAAGCAGGATATTTGCTTGACTTCTTCATGGGACTCATGACAGGAGTGCCTCATTTACACAGCCCTCTGCTCTCAACTCCTTGCAGGAGGGAGCCTGCGAGCAAACGAGGTGGAAACTGGAGTGCACAAGTGCTGGAATGGGCTGTCTGCCTTCCACCCCTCACGGGAGGGAGCGCGCAGGTGAGCAGGTGCGGGAGCCAGAGCAAGCACTTTTGGGCTCCAGTAGGAGCAAACTATGGGCCCCATAGCAGTGTCTAGGTGGGGCTCCCTGTGACCTCTAAAGCCCCAGAGGGCATGTTACATTGTTCTTTTAGCTCTGCCCTTTGCAGACGGCTTAAGTGTTAACAGCTCAGTGGGCTTTCTGCCTTTTTGCTGAGGCAGCTGCCCTTTGCCAGGAAGGGCAAAGAATCAGTGTGACAGCCTTTTGTATCTGCACTTGTGGCTCCCGAGCTCTTGTCCAGCATCCAGGAAAAATGAGGTTGCATGAATGAATTGAAGGATGGTAAATGCGGGGGATTTTATTGCTGATGAAAGTGGCTCTCAGTGGGAAGGGGAGCTGGAAAGGAGATGGGGTGGGTAGGTAATCTTCCCCTGAAATCTGGCCATCTCCAGCTGGATTATTCTCCAAAGTTACGCAAGCTGTCCCTCTGTAAAGCTGTCCCTTTCAAGTCAAGCCACTTCTCTCCCATGTTCAGTCGTAGTCCTCTGCATCAGCTACTTCCTTCTCTGTGCTGGCTGAGTCCTGGGTGTCCTATATTATAGTCACAGGATGGAGGGGCAGGGTGGGCCATGGGTGGTTTAGGAAAAGGCAACATTCGAGTGGGAAAACAGGGATAGAAGTTCTAACTTTGGGCTGTGGGTTTCAGGCGTTTCGGCTTGAAGGTGGGGTTTTGTCGGGGACCCACCCTTTTCTACTTAGAATTTCTCTGCCCCCGGTCCCTATCATTTCTTCCCTCTTCTAGTCTGTTCCTACTCTACTGTTTTTATTTATCTGAGATCAATATAACCTTAAAAATATGTAACAAGGAATGCATCTGCTGTCTTATGAAGAATTTTTAATGTTTATTATTATTGCCAGGAATGACAACAGTGAACCATAGTACACTGCAGCTTTTGATATATGTCCCCATATACTTTATTTCATCCTTCTAACAGTCATGAGATAGGTATTATATGAAATTTAGAAATACATATAATTTTTTTTCCATAGTGTCATCTTTTATCTAGAATTTAATGTCTTCTGAAGAGAAGATAGATAACTGAAATAAAAGTAAAAACATCTTTCAAAATAGGAGTAAATGCAGTTAGTTATATAGTATGTCATGTTTGTATTTGTATGTATGTATTTTTAATAAAATTGACTTAAAAGATTAGCCACAAGATAGTGTCTACTTTATGTCAAATATAAACCAGATGTTATTCTGAAATACTTTCAAACTCTGCTTTTATAATCAAAAAAACTATTTTTTTGTAATGTATGGAAGGATAGTTGGAAATTCCAGTGGTTAACTTTTTTCATGAATATTATTAATTTGATTAATCATAATCATTGCCTTATGACACATTCTCATCATTGACCTGTATGTGGTTCTTTTATTATTTATTTATGGATGGTTAACTTTGTAAAGCTTGCATATTGTGTAACAATAACGTTTACTTGCTTCTCAGAAATTTCCTGAAGTTAAAACTTTTAAATGAAACACAAGGACTTATGACAGTTCTCACCCACCATACGAGTGTGTTTATGAACTAACCTTTTAGTTCCAGCTCAACACAACAAGTGGCTTCTTTTTCCTATAAGTGGATGGTCTTGCTAAAAAAGTGTAGTTCAGAAGTTGAGTAAAATACACAGACTTCATGTTGCCTACAGCAAGAAAGGTGAGGGTTTCTAGGCAGAGGGCAAAGTTAAAGATGACTGTTTCCTTTTTCTGGGTCTAATGAGTGTGACCTAGATCAAGGTGGTTGTTTGTAAAGAATGGTTTTGATTCTGGATTTTATTTTGAGGGTAGAAGTGACAAGATTTGCCAGTGGATTAGATATATTCCAGGAAAACATTTCTGTGCTGGTCTGAATTTGGGCAGATAACCTGAATGATATGAAGAGCAGAGTGTTCCCAGAAGAGGAGATGGGGATGTGCAAAGACCTAAAGAGACAATGAGCTGTATTTTTGTTTAAGGAATAGAAAGAAGACTTAGGTAGCCAGAGCATGTTGAGGGAGAAGGGAGAGTGGACTCCGAGGGTTAGGCATTACCCTGAATTTAGGACCTCTTAAGGAGGAGATAAGTAAGCATTTCCCAGAGCGATGTTTAGTTTACCAGTAGCATGAACCACATTTATAATTGTGTTGGCTGTTTTTGATGAATTAATGAATAGGTTTTATTCCTATTGGATAATATCTGCATATTATGGGGGTACAAAGGAATGAAAAATACTTTCTCTGCCCTCAAGGAATACATAGTTTGCATTTACAAAAATGTATGATAAGCTAAATAAGCTAATAACTACTTATGATAAGGATAATAGTTTATGTAAACAATAGAAGTGATGTATCAAGGATTGCTTAATAAGGTTGGTGAATGACAATTTCTGCTGTAACATTATTTTCAAAACATTAATCATTTATTATATAACACCTTAAGGATTTTAACTATGCCTACTACTTTATTATAATTTATTTAATATTTTTCCTTTCATGAATTCTTTCTTTAAATAAATTTATGTAAATAGGAAATCTTTTGGCCACAGATTATCCTAAACAAATTAGCACTTGCTATAAATAGAGGGGAACCATGAAAAAAAACTTATTCTAATAAAAAAGTATGTTTCTGCCAAGCCCAGAGGCACATCAGAGCAGGGGAAATACTGCTATGGAAGAGCAGGGAGAAATTACTTCTGGTGCTGGTCCCTAAAGGAAAAGTTGAATGTTGGAATTATGTACAGGATTTAGAAAAGTGAAGAGGAAAGGCCTCCTCAGGAGGAAAAGAGATGCATAAAACTGAATGGAGGAATGTGGAAATGTTTTTATGTAAGCTACTTTGGCTAGCAAGGACTGGTGCTTCTTAGCTGCTGGCCTTCCCTCAGTGAGGTACTGAAGTGACTGGTGCAATGTGAATTTATAGCATTTGGGGACTTAAATAATGATTTAAAATCCCCAACTACAGTTTTGGCTATTTGATAACGATTCCAAAGATCAAGTGTGATTTTTTCATAAATCATAATTTTGCTGAGGAATATGTGAATTATGCTCTATCCACAGCTTACTTATTACTTGCTTTCCTGACTAGATAATGCATTTATTCTGAGATGGTGATCTGTACAAGATGTGTACACCTTATAACTATTAAGGATCTGTTTATCTCAATATCTCAGATTTCGAAACAGAAAACAGAAAAGTAAACTGAATTCTTTGGTATTAGGTTATAGTTAACATAACAAAGGAAACTACCCTATAATTCTTGGCTTAATTTTTGTTAGGCCACTTATTAAGTGATTGTTGTCATTTGAGGTAGCTTTGCCCTGTGACCTTAAATAAGTCACATAACTTCTTTGTGGTTTCCTTATCTGTAAAAGGTGTTATAGTATCTACTTCATAGAATTGTTGTAAGGTTTAAATAAGTTAATATGTATAGTGGTTTAAATAGCTTTGCTTCCCAATAAGTGCTATGTGTTTGCTGCTGTTGTTATTATTTAATTGAAAGGGCTATCTTTCAATTAAAGGAAGTACTAAAACGTCCTTAGGTTTCCCAGCCCTACTACTTACTAAAAACCAAGGGATAAATAACAGATTCATATGGACTTTTAGAAGGATTGCCCCACAATTGGTCAGGTGTTCCTGAACATACCCCTGGCCTCCCCATGTTTGCACCAAGGAGAGATTTTTGTTCATTGGTTTTTTTGGACAAAATGATTTGATTTGATGTTTGTATGAAGAGTAGCCATTTGTTCCTTTTTCTTATTTTTAATTATCATCAGTTTAATATAATTTGCCAAATTATGATTTCTGTTTTCTCTTTTCAAATTTTATTTTTCCTAAATTCCTAATTGTATGTTGTATTAACCTTGATTTTATGAAAACCAGGTTGAATCATTTAATGGCTAGAGGTAATATCTATATAAAATAGGATATATAAATAATATATAAATATATAAAATAGGAACAGCAAGAATTGAAAGTATTTTCATATGGCTGCATCATAATAAAAGGTTTGGTTTTGCTCACTAGGCCAAGCTAATTCCCCAGTCTCTGCATCTTGAGCATCTGCTCAGGAGACCTCTGAAACTGTATGAGAATACACTGTGGAGAGCTTTCTGTTTGGCAGTTTGACTCTTATAGTGCTCAGTTTTCTCTTGGTTTATGTGGTCACAAGTGTCACTTTCTCATGACTTTATAGCATTTTAATATTGAAAGGCAAAACACATTCTTAGTTTGTAATATAAAATATTTAAGTCCACCTGTGAACCTCTCATATTCTGCATATTTCTCAGTAGGTATATTGTTTATGAGTCTAGTATTTTAATTTATAGTGAATTGTTTGCCCTAAACAGCTTATTCTGATAGCATGAAAATTATAAGGATTCAGTCTGTTTTGATTTTCTTTTGATTATTGTTCTTATATGTTGACCCTTATTGTAGTCTTATACCTATTTGTTAGACAACACTTGGATAGTAAAATTGTGTGGTTGCTAAAAATGAATTAAAGTTTCAGGGTTTTACCAAGGGGTGATATTTAATATTGAATGACATGTATTAAGACAAATGCTTTTATATATAATTTATTTGGCACTGTAAATGCACTTATCTTGTGAGAAACAGACCCCCTGTTGTCAAATGAAGTATTCTGGAAAGGTTTGGAGTAAATAAATAATAAAACTACTTTGATATACAATCTAACAATATTAAATATTAAGACTTTCAGATGATTGATTTTCATACTTAATTAACTTAAAGTCCAATGTAACCCTCTTGCATTAAAGATTGACAGAATTTAAAAATAAAACTTTACTCTTTGTCTTTCTTTGTTTTCTTTCCCTCTTTTTTCTCTTTTCCTTTCTTCTTTCCTCCTTTCTGCCCTTATAATTAAGACTTTAGAACATTGTTACTTCCAATCATTGAATTTACCTTTAGCTACCAACATTTCTAAATAAAAAATGTTTTTTTTAACCAGATATTCAATTGCCCTATCTCTTAATTGTGAAAATGTAGCTTCTACCAGAGAAGCTTGCTTTTATACCCCATATGTCATATTTCTGGTTAAATACCTATCATGGTAAATGCATGCTACCTAGAACACATACTTATTCACGCTGCATCCTTCTTCCTTTTATAATCGACTCTGAAAGTAGTCCATTTAAGCTCTTTGGTGTGCTTTTCTTATAGGAGGAATCTTTATGTAAAGTAATACTATATCATTTCAGTGTTTGACTTTTAGGTTTACCATCAGTCAAGAATTTAAATGAATGAAGTATGCTTATATGAGCTTTTCTGAATATGAATGTTTTTAGAATGACACAGTTCAGAATGCTAATTCTGTGTCTAAGTATTAGAAACAGTTAAGGAGAGAATATAAGCTGAAATATATAGAATTTTGTATTCAGACAGAATAAATTCATTTCTAGAGGTTCTGCTCATGTGGTGCCATTTTAAAAGAGAAAATATTATTAAACTAACTTATTATTTTATCTGTTCAATGCTCATAGTTTGAGATTTTCACTTAGATACTGCTCGTATTGATTGATTGATTTTTTTTTTTTTTTTTTTTGAGATGGAGTCTTGCTCTGTCGCCCAGGCTGGAGAGCAGTGGCACGATCTTGGTTCACTGCAACCTCTGCCTTCCGGGTTCCAGCAATTCTTCTGCCTCAGCCTCCAGAGTAGCTGGGACTACAGGCACGCACCACCATGCCTAGCTAATTTTTGTATTTTTAGTTGAGATGGAGTTTCACCATATTGGCCAGGGTGGTCTCGAACTCCTGACCTCTTGATCTGCCCGCCTCTGCCTCCCAAAGTGCTGGGATTATAGACATGAGCCACCATGCCCGGCCTGTATTGATTTTTTTTATATGGAAAATATTGCTTTGATTTTTTAAGTGTAGTTTAAAACTGCCTTCTAAGCTTTAGTGCTGAACGCTTACCCTTTTATTAAAAATTAACTATTTGCAAAAGAAGTCTTTTCTTTCAGACAGATCACTTTTAAGATTTAATACTCCAACCTCTAGACTTGTGAAACCAGTACAGATTGTCTTAAAGATTAGTCTTGCATTTTAAATGGGAATTTTAGCATATATGTGAACTCCTGTGCCCGGGATAGCACTAAAACCGTATTGTAAAATTAGTTACGACTTTTTGGAATTTTAAACTCATGTGAATAGGAAAAATTGTTATTTACAGTAAGTGTAATAAAGGAAGGATAGGGCCTTTCCCAGATCGTGGAAGGTGTATTACTATGCTTTCTCAGTCAGAAAAATGAGATTGCTTTTATTTAAAATAGTTCTTCAGGCATCATTTTTATGAGCCAGAGAAATTCTAGGAACAGGAAGATACCATTGAAGAGAACTAAAATCTATCAGTTATGGATTTAAGTAGTCATCTACTAAGAGGCATGTTTTTGGCCTTTATATTCTTTTCTCTGTATGTATCTTGGTTCTATATAAGAGAAAATTAAGGATAGAAAATCAAGGATAGAAGTTGGAGTTTGTAATCAAATTTAGAGATCTAATGAACCATTGTAAGTGTTATGTTTATGCTGGAATTTTACAGTGATTGTTAAAAAATTTTTAGACTAAATAAAATCTCTTAATTTTTTATAGTTTGATATTTGCAGGTAAAAATTTATTCATAAATATTAAAATAGACAAATTTATTAAAAACCTTTGATATTCTGCTTTGTAATCAATCATTTTCTCTTACTGGAATGTTTATGAAACACAAATTGGGAAATTCGTAGGAAAATTATTTCATATTTAAAAACAACATTACGTTATGATTTCATAAGGTAATCCCAATAGCAGTAACCAACAAACTTAAGTTGCTTTTTTAGATTCAAGAGAGCTAAAATAGCTCTTTATATTTAAAACAAAACGATAAAAAAATGAAAGCAGCAACTTCTTAATCAGTTAATTTTGAATTAGGTTATTTAAATCCATAATTAAAAGAAAACTACGAACATTATCCACACGTTTTCTTCAACAGATTGCTTGAAAATAACTCATTATTACTAGTTAGCTGGTTTCCTTTATTTAATTATAAAAACATTTCAGTGGTTCATTTTCAATCTATAGGCATAATAAATCAGGATATAATGGATGCTTGATTATATAGAATGGTTGTAGACTGGGGTATTTGGTTGATTTTGTATTCTGGCTATTGGATATTATCATAGACTTGTTAAGTTCTAAAGAATTATAATTTAAGCTAAATTAACTAAATGACTTCTTGAACTTTCTCTAACGAGTCAAAAAGACCTTAAGTATTTTTAGCACCTTAAATGAATGTATGAATATCATTGTGTGGTAGAGTATTTTCTTCTGACAACATAAAGATGAGGGTTTAAAAAATACTCCTTTTAAAAATAAACTTTGATGGCAACTTGCTTGTTACTTGTCTATTTTTTATATAGTTTAAAATACACAAAAGTCATTTATTTATTTATTTTAGGTATGTGAAACCTGTAACAGTGAAAGTGTACTGTAAAAATAAGAAATTCAGCTACTGAGATTATGAAAACATGGTTTAAGATATTAAAGAAAATTTAAGGAATCTAGCAGTTAACTTGAAATAGACATTTTCAAATGTTTACTTGTATATTTTTAAGAGTATAACAAAATATATGAAGAATATAAATCTTACATTAAAATAGTTGCCCATGGGCCAAATAAAATTTTGAAAAGTGTTTAATCTGTTCTACTCAGTATTTTTCTTTTAATTTGAATTATTTGCTAACACTTACAAATTAGCAGATTTCACTTAAAATTTTGGACTTCTAGCTTGTCTTGAAAAAGCTGAAGCAGAGTAAAGGCTGTTCTAATTATTCATAGGCTGCATCTTTTTATACCCCCTTTTTTTATACCTGGTCTTTTTGTCGCACTGACTTATTTAGAGCCAAATTAATGTAGGAGAAAGAATGTGAGCTCTAGAACCAGACAGGATGGCTTCAATTTTGGCTTTAATACTTACTCCTTGTGTGATTCTAGACAAATTAATTACTCTCTCTGTACCTCAGTTTCTCTATGGTAAAATGAAAATAAAATTGACAAAGATAAATCAGTTGGGTTTTAAGGAGGATGAAATGAGTGTACATGAAACATTTAGACTAGTTTTTGGCATATATTCATTGTGCATAAATGTTAACCATAAATAATAATACTTTTTGCCTGACCTCATTAGACATTTGAATTTGGTGACTGCTCCATAGTAGAGGACGTTGGTTCTGAATTTATTTATTTGTCCAACAGAATTTGTCAAACTCTGTGTTATACTATAACCGATCATCTACATTTCGCTGTCCTCTACTAGATTATATTCTCCAGAGTTTCTTCTATATAGCAGTGCTCAGTATATGCTTACTGATTTGCACACATAAGCAAATAACTGACAACTGTCTAGGTTTATGGATTTAAGATTTATGGCTTTAGATATTCTTACTGCATGTTAGCTACCAAATTCTTTGTTTTCCCTAATCCTCTGCTTATATTGTTTTAGCCACAATTCCAGGGGGATAGGTTTTATTAACGTCTGACCGTGATTGTGTGGATGTAGGGGGTTTTGGAGACTTCTGATAAAAATTAGAACATGTATATGAATATTTTACTAGGTGATGGTTTTAGAGAGAAAGTAAATAGGATAGAGGAGCATTTTGTTTTGGTAAAAGGTCATCAAGAATTTATGTATTCATGAACATCTCTGGAGCTTTTCCTCCATAGGTGAAGACCATATCCTATAAAATTAGATACTCATTTTGTTTGGACTTGCTTTTACCACTTCTTTTTTCTCTTATTATTTCCTCTTTTTCTCATGTCCTTGCTGCTCCTGAAATTTAAAAGATTATGTTACTTAAATTATTTTGCATGACAATTGGTGAACTTGGTTTATGTTTTGAAAGAGTTATGATTTGAGAAGATAATTTGCATCTTAGGGACATATAAAATTTACAGATAGTGTAGGTTGGAAGTTGAAAATAATTTAAAACAAAATTTGTTCAATATGGAATAATTTATATAAGTGAGAATTGAGAGGGAAAACTTTCAAAACGACCAAAGGAAATGTAGGTAGTTATTTATAAAATCTTGTAAGTATAACACCAGAGGTGGATATTATACTGGAGATACAGATACATTTGAGCATGTAAAAAGTTACCTATGTCACAAAAATGTCATACAACTGAAAGACAGATACACTTTGAGAAAAATATATGTATCATATAACCAAGGTTTAATACTCTTAATACTTAAAGCATGTTTAGATATCATGAAGACAGTCATAACAATTAACTCTATTAACAAAAGACAATAAACAAATGTCAGAGAAACAGTATCTCAGTAGTTACCAAGCAAATACAATACAAAATTTGACCATCAGGTTGGTTCAGAAAATCAAAGAGGAAACATCCATTTTTAATGAGAATCAAGGAGAAATGAATTGTTCTATTAGGTACAAACCTTTATAGAGTACAGTTTGCTAAAATCTTATTTTTTTAATATATATTTTAATCCAGCTATTGTACTTTAAGAATTTATCCTAAGGAAATAATCATGGATATGATACAGACATGCTGCTAAAAGATATTTATTTTTGAGACTGTTTGTAGTATTGAACAACTGAAAACATGTTGTTTACTAAATAAGGAATTGGTTACATAAATTGTGCTGACTATATAATAGAATGCTAGGAATAATTAGAAATTATAGACACACAATCGTTATTTTTTTTTAAACTGGGGAGGAAAATACTGAATTTAAAGTATTCATAGATTACATAGTCAGTATGTTTACCATGTTATGGGTCACATTAAAACCATATGTATTTTAAATGCCCAGAATAAAGACAGGAAGTACATGTGTAATACACTGAAATGTTAACACTAATATTTCTAGCTAATACTATCATGAATAATTTTAATTTGCTATATTTTCTGTATTTTGAAAGTTCTCTTGTGAATGTTTATTATTTTGGCTGTAAAACAAAAGGATGCTATAAATGTGAGAATATTGTCTTTAATTTAGAATTTAGCTTATTTATTGAAAATAAATGATTCAAAATTAAGATAAAGATTATAAATGATGCTCAGATTTTTGAGAAATTTTTGAAATGGAAATTTTGTTACCTTTTTCTCTTCTTTGCATAAGCCTACCAATGTGAGATAACAGTCCCTGGAGCCTGGGAAAAACTTGTTAATGTCTGTAATGCTCATGTAATCATTTCAGTCTTATATTTATTCCCAGTCATAGCAGAAAAAGAATTTATTATTTTTCTCTGTATTTTTTCACCTCCCAGGTAGTTACTTTTGGTGACGCTGTCCAGTTCCCACAATGTATCATTCCTTATCTGAAACTAGACATCCTCTGCAGCCAGAAGAACAAGAAGTAGGCATTGACCCCTTGTCCAGTTACTCTAACAAGTCTGGAGGTGAGTTTTGTATGCCAATACTATTTGTAGGTAGTGTACTGGGAAACCTAGCAGAGGGCCCTCAGTTAGCTGTGTCCACCTTATGTGTGTGAACACATTTTGATGAAGCTTAGCAGGCCAGTGTTAAGTATGTTATTCTGGGTATGTACAGAGCACTCTTGACACTAATGAATACTTCAACAAGCCACAGTTATTCAAGGAAGCATTAGCCAAATGTTTAATGCACTGTCGTTCGTTAAAATAAAATAATAAACTGAACAATGACTTCAGCATAAGAATGTTGAAATGCGAAAGGGCCTTGGTCAAACATCTTTTAAAGATTCTTAAATTTTTGGCGTTGATTTTGCAGGGATTTTTTTCCCCTTGCAGCAGATTGAGATTATTCCAGGATAAAAGACTTGATTCATCCTCTTTTTTTTTTTAAAAGTAATTGAAATCTGTTCATCCTCTTTTTTTTTAAAGCAATTGAAATTTGTGTTATATTTTTAAAGATCTATACACTGAAATTATTAAATGGTAGACAGTTAAAATGTAGACCGTATTCAGGTTCTACCCTATAAAAATGTATCAAATGTTTATGTATCAGAACTCTACTATTTTCTCAGGATTTACTTAATGATAGTAATAACATAGTTTCTTAGACAGAAGCAATTGAGTTTGTGAGAATTCTTGAAGCCTTATCCTTAGTTTTTAAGCAGTTCACTAAATATTTGATAAAGTTAATTGACTCAGTGACTGCTTGTAATTTTTCACTTGTGGAATGCAGGTATCAAGATTGTGAGATCTATTTTAAAACATAAATTAGTCAAAGTATACAGACAAACTGTTATAAAAAGGAAAATTAGTCATAGTAAATCATGTGTTATTTTCTTCAAACAAAATGATTTTTTCTGTTTATATTGATGCTAAGGTCTGCTTTTAACTCATGTTTTGAGAATTTAAAAAAAGAATTGACTCCCACCTAAAGTGGCTATTTCTTTAGAACACAAATTTTATGCAGAATGTTTATGCTTTTTGTGCATCTTTAATACCCCCTACATACAAATGCCATTGTTGTTTTTAATAAAAATGGGAGAGAATTTGTCCAGCTTATTTTTGTGATTTAATTTTTAAATTTTTATATTTTTTGTTAAATAAGAACTCAAGACTTATGTTTAAGATTTTGATAATATGAAAATAGTGTTCATTTCAATTTCAGTTATTTTAATATCTCAGTGCTAAGCATGACACCTTTTCTAGTGATATTTTCTCTTAAATGTAATACTCATAAGAAGCATTCATAGTTAAATAAATCAAATTATTTTGCAAGTACTTCTGTAAGTGGATGTTTTAAAAGTGAATGTCTTTGTGTTACAAGTGTATAAAATAGTTTCACCAAAATATTTCATACTATTTCTGATTACTATGGTTATTTGAGGACATAGTTTTTGTTGTTGTTGTTTGTTTGTTTGTTTTTTGAGATGGAGTCTTGTTCCATAGCCCTGGCTGGAGTGCAGTGGCGCAATCTCGGCTCACTGCAAGCCGTGCCTCCCGGGTTCACGCCATTCTCCTGCCTCAGCCTCCCAAGTAGCTGGGACTACAGGCGCCTGCCACTTCGCCTGGCTAATTTTTTTGTGTTTTCAGTAGAGATGGGGTTGCTGTTTGTTTTTTAAGCACGTATTTTTATATGGTCTATTTCATTAAATACTGAGGTTTTTTTTTTTAAACCTGGTTAAAATAACATTTTAAATTAATTTTATCCTTTATTGTTTACAGGAATGAGTAGTTACCTTTACTAAAAAGGCTTTTCGTTTATATCCTAGCCTAACATTTCTATGACATACTAAGTTATTAGGACTGAATTGATGTTTAAAAGTGCCATTAATTCATTTACCCCAAATGTTCATTAACAATGTAAATGTATGCTGATGTTCTATGAGACAAGGAAGTGACTAATGACTCTTCCAACTAACAACACTTAAAATGAATAGAAACTTTCGATAGCTAATCTTGAAGTAATCAAGACCCTCATTCAGCTTGGCATCTCTGTATGCTCTAAAACAGCTGTCAACTGTTAAAAATATATACAAAACACACATACGCACACGCACATGCAGAAAGAAAGATATGTAAATATCTTGTTCTTCAAAGCCATAAAGGTTACTAACCATAGTGGGCTTTGTGCATTGTACAGGTAAATATTTTATATAAAGCATCTATTTCATCTTCTTTGATTTTCTTTTTACAGGAAAACGTGTTGCATTTTAATGAGGTTGTCATATTATTTGAAGAAAATCATCACCTTTCTATTATGTTTGCTTATTTTAATATATGTCTTCCCTGGGCTTTCTTCAAGTATTTTGAAGCTTTTTACACATTTCTGCCATAATCTTTAGGGAATTTGTTACTACCGGATGACTCATTTTCTAAGTATTTAAATACTGCACTTCAGTGGTTTGCCTGTGTAGAAGTTATGTGTAATTTTTAAAAACATTTCTTGTCATAGGTTCTATTAGTAAAAATATATACGGATATATATGCAAAGTCTTAGGAGATATTTTCCATGTGAATTAAACTTTTAACTGCTTTAATTATTTTTTCAAATAGAGAACAGCATAGAAAATATGACATTTTCTGTGTGCCCTGTTCAGTTTAGTTTACATTAATTACCACATAAAATTCCAAGATCTATTATAAAGTTTAATAACTGACAAGTTACTAGTAATTTAGTTAAAAACAAAAAAGCAAAAATATTTGTTAGACTATTTATGATTATTTGCTCTTAACCTTTAATGACCAATAAAATGAAGAAGTAATCACTTTATTTTAAATTTAAGATA
This sequence comes from Gorilla gorilla gorilla, assembly GCF_029281585.2. NCBI lineage: Eukaryota > Metazoa > Chordata > Mammalia > Primates > Hominidae > Gorilla > Gorilla gorilla. Next base: position 27,345,518 of record NC_086017.1, on the reverse strand, counting down.
ACAATATCAAAATTCAGGTATAGCAAACCTATTAATTAAATAATATTGTTGGAATCACTCGTTTTCACAAGCTTATAAGAGATTGGAATGTCATCAGTGATGAGAGAAATTTTTCTGTAGGGGATCCTTTGTTAGTCTGTTTTTACATCACTGTGAAGAAATACCTGAGGCTGGCAATTTATAAAGAAAATTGCTTTAATTGGCTTATGGTTCTGCAGGCTGTACAGGAAGCATGACACAGGCATCTGCTCCTGGTGAGGGCCTTAGGAAGCTTCCAATCATGGCAGAAGGCAAAGGGGGAGGAGGTATATCTCAGGAGTAAGAGAGATGGTGGGATGTCCCAGACTCTTAAGCAACTAGATCTCAAGTGAACTGAGAACTCACTTGTCACCAAGGGGATGGTGCAAAACCATTCATGAAGGATCAGCCCCTGATCAATTCACCTTCTTAAATTTTGTATGTCACAGTATTCACCTTCTCACTTAATAGCTTTTATATATTTAAATAATTGCCTAACCTTTCTTTGCCTTTTAATATACTATCTGTTTCAAAGCTTGCTTTCTATTGTCATTCATAAAATATTTGGCAACTTAAAAAAAATCCAAGATGTTCAGAATCCTGCCAACTCTTTTTTGCTTCCTATAATTTTGTTTTTTTCCCAAGTATTCCTTTCTTTCCATTACAATGACATGTTTTAGAATTAGGAAGGTATGTCCTGGCTTTATTAATGAAGAAATTGGTAATTTAAAATAGTTGACTGATGTCGATATAATAAGATGATGCTGTCCTATCATGATCTTTAGTGTTGTTTTCCATATAGTAGAGGTGGATTTAAATTTGATTAAAAGATGGGTTTCTTCTGCTGAAGATATCTACATATCTGGCTAAAGTATAAAAGTGGTGTCTGAAGTACTATTAAACCCTATTCTGGGCTAACTAGCTGGAGTCATCTTAGAGATGAAAAAGTCTTTTTACTTTCTTCCCTGGCTTACAACTCTTTAGTGACTTCCCATTATATTAACAATAAAATCCAGACTGTTGACTGTGATGTGCATGGCTGTCTTCGTGTCTGTCTGGTCTTGCTCAGATATGCTAAGCCAGTTCTAAACTCTGGGCCTTCACACATGCCATTTTTCTGACATGATTTTTGATTCATTCAGAGCACTCAACAATATATAATCCTTTTTTTTCATTTTTAATTTTTTTTAAAATTTATTATTATTATACTTTAAGTTTTAGGGTACATGTGCACAATGTGCAGGTTAGTTACATATGTATACATGTGCTATGCTGGTGCGCTGCACCCACTAACTCGTCATCTAGCATTAGGTATATCTCCCAATGCTATCCCTGCCCCCTCCCCCCCACCCCACAACAGTCCCCAGAGTGTGATGTTCCCCTTCCTGTGTCCATGTGTTCTCATAAGTGGAGGTACTCAAACTGATAAAACAACACAGTTTGCTCGTTCATCATTACTGAGCAGTGCCCATGTGCCAAGTACTAGGTATGCATACATTTCCAACACAATTCCTGCCCTCATAAAGCTCACATTTGAGACCAGGAGACAAAAAATAAACAAGGAAACAAATTAATATAGGATTATATATTGAGAACATGATTATATATTGTTCTCAATATATAATTGTTCTCTCTATATAATCCTGTATTAATTTGTTTCGTTGTTTATTTTTTGTCTCCTGGTCTCAAATGTGAGCTTTATGAGGGCAGGAATTGTGTTGGAAATGTATGCATACCTAGTACTTGGCACATGGGCACTGCTCAGTAATGATGAACGAGCAAACTGTGTTGTTTTATCAGTTTGAGTACCTCCACTTATGTTAATTAATAATTGCTTAATGCCTCTTTCCTCCATCTGTCTTTCTCTTTCCTATCTTAAGTTGTAATGTATGAACTCTGTTTTATTGTCCCTGATAATTCTAGCACTTGAATTTTTCTCCTTTTAGGGTTTCAAAAGTTAATATACTCTCCTGTTTTGTCCTCTGTTTTCTTTGACCTCTCTTCCTTTGAAGTTTCTCCTAAAATTCAGTTATTCCATGTTTTCTTTTAAATATGACCCATCTCAGAATTTGCATAAAACCAAATGGGCAGAGAGTTTTCTGGCAAATAAATGTCAAGTTATGATAATTAAGAATTATTGAGTTAATGCACAGCAGTAATCACTTGGCAAAGGGAAAGCTAAGGAAATAAATTATTACTTTTCTAAGAAATTTGTGGCCATAATTTGGGAGCATAGACTATATGTAGTATGCTTACATTTAATACACATGTTTAATGCACATAATTCTTAGTGAACATTTTGTGTAGATAGTATTCTTGATACCTGGTTTCTTAAACTTACTAACATGGTATATAGCAAATATTGTTTGTTTTTTGTATGAAATATGATAGAACCAGTAACTATCGGAGTAGCAGCTTTTCTTAAACTTTTAAAATTCACTTTTTGTCATTCAGTAAATATTTGAGTGCCTTGCATGTACTAGGCATTGTTCTAAGTGCTGGAAATAAAACATTGAAAAAGATACCATGTTGTTTATGGCTAGTAGCCAGATTTGGGGGTGCCCAGCAGAGAAAAGTAAATGATCAATAAAGACAGAATAGTAAGTGCTTTCCTAGAGGAATTGACAGTTGCACAGTGAGTATATTGGTAGAGAATCCAACTGTGGTAATGGTGGATCAAGGAAGGTGTGATGTCTATCTAAGCCACAACCTGAAGGATGAGTAGCTGTTAGCCAGATGATTGTAAAGAGTTTATGCTCTGAGCTTTCCCTCTGCTAAACATAAAGAATTTCAGTGTGATTTAAGATTAGAGTTCGAAAGGAGAGTGACTACAAATAAGACTGAAGACTAGGATGTAGCTCCCTTATATGAAGAACGGTGGGTATTTCAGTGAAAGAATCTTGTGGTCAGATTTGCATTTTACAAAGATTATTCTGGCTGTAGTAGGGTGAATAAACTACAGTGTTGGGGGAAAAACTAGAAGCTGAACAATCATTTCGGAAGCCATCGAAATATTCTAGGTGAGATGATAGTGGCCTGTACTGGAAAGTATCAATGGAAATAGAAGTGGAAACATTTGAGAGTTATTTAGGAGGTAGAATTGATAGTACTTGATCTAGTACTTGACTGGATATGGGGAAATGGTAGGAGAGAGAAGTTTGCAGTGACATACAGTTTTCTGAGTTGACTAGTTAGGTCTGTGATAATGCCAGTATTGAGACAGGGAAATCTAGAGAAAGAATTTTGTATGGTACAGACGGGATAGAGGGCTGCAGAGGACATGACATTGGATGTTCAGTTTCAGATGTGAGTTAGAAGTACCTTAGGGCATTCAAATGAGACACCCTAATGATTTTGATGTATGGGTCTGAAACTTAGAATTGGGCTGGAAGATAAAAATTTGTCAGCTTAAGTATGGTAGCAAAAACAATGGCAATGATTGTGATTACCTCATAGTAGCATGTAGGCCGAGAAGAGGACTTAGGACCAATATCTAAGGAAAGTCATTTAAAGGCCTTGCAACAGAAGAGGATCCCACAGAGGAGACTTAAAAAAAGAGGCTGGAGAAGTAGAAGGAAAACCAGGATGGTGTGATGCCAAAGAAGCTAAGATGTCAAGAGGAGAATGAGCAAAACTGCCAGAGATTACTGAAGTTAAGAAAATAGAAGTGTCCAGTGGACAAAGTCATTGTTGTGATAAGCACAGTGCTTTTTGTAATCTGAAGAATCCATACACCAGCACTCTGTATATTTCATATAAGTGAATTATGTATTCTATACTAAACTGACATGAGGAATAGAAGAGAAAAGGCACAACAGTATTAGGAAAAGTAAAAATCAGTGGAAGAAGAGTTCTGCGGTCTTGGAAGTATAGAGGAGAGGCAGTGTAGAGCAAAGACAGGAAGAGGGACCTTATTGACTGTTGTAATCATAGAAGAGAAAAAGAAAAGGAGGTGTTTAGATGCAACAAGTTCATGGGTTTGATGGCAGAGTTGAATGAGATATCACTGATGTTTTAATCTCTTGTTTGATAAGTTAGTGTGACATTATTTGCTGACAGTGAATAACAAGGCGAAGCATGTGAAGATCTGTGGGGAGTAAAAAAGTTAAAGTGGGTTGATAAGACATAACCTTGGAGACAAGTTGAAATGGGACATCATATTTATGGGTGATTCCAGCTTGTAAATGTATGTGATTATGTGCAGCAGAATTCAGCAGCTAGGATTGAGCCACAAAGAAGAACAGCCAGGGTTTTTGTCAGGGCTGTATAACAGGTAAACAGTAGGCAAGGAAGTTGATGGTTGAAGAATTCATTGATGGATTGAGAATATAAGGATATTTGCTATCATGGAGGGTGGTTTGCAGAGGGCAGGGTAGAAAATTTTAGAAGGGATGGAGTCAAGGGAGAAGGAAGAGTAGTGTGGTGATGGGAGTCCTGAAGGGAATGTGGGAGCAGTAGGGCCAAAATTTTGCTTGATGTCTAAGAGTAACAGGGATGGTGAGGGTGGCGGCAAACTTTTCACAGTGATTCCTAATAACCTAAAATGTTATGTGTTTTATATTAAATGTACCTATCTAATATATATTCTAAATTCCAAAGAAAATAGTAACATGGTCTTTTTATCACATCTCTTTAATAATTCTTATGTGTTTGATAAATGCATTAATTTGGTGAAACATTGTGTGGTGTTAGCCAATAATGCAGCTCAATGCTCTATTATTTCTGTGTGATAATTTGGATCTATAATGATTTGGATAGGGCTTGGTTTGAAGTAACTAATAAAAAATTCACCCTAGATATCAAGGAAAATGGCAGTTTAGATAGATAAAAAACTGTAAGTTAGACTGTAAGGTTGTCAAGGAAAATGGTGGCTTTATTCGAGACAGATTGTTAAATAAATAGGAGAGTGACCTGGAAGTTTCTGAATGCAGTAACAAGGATAAAAAATGCATGGATTTTAAAAATGTCTCTTTAAAAACAGATTTTTCAACTGGTATGACAGTAGGACAAAGTGACATCCGAGAGCAAAGAACATGCCAAGCCTAGTTCCTCTAAATTAAGCTGTTCAAAAAAAAGTTGGATATGAGAGACTTCAGTTTGAAAGACCATGAGTTAGAGATCTGTGAGTCATCCTCCAGAAATGCCAATTCAAGGTATGAGACAAATAAGAAATCAAAGGAAAGAGGAAGGAGAGAGCTAAGGATTGATTTGTAGAAAGTCCCCATGATTAGAACTTGGATAGAGGAAGTATTTTAATAGTACTTACTGGAGGAATAATCAAAGTAGGGGAAAGTCACAGTGCCAAAATTATAGAAGCCACAGATATGAGAGCTTCCAGAAGGTTCAAAGCGAGCAGTTTTTCAAGCATTGTGTAGGTTAAAGAGTATAAAAGGAGGAAATACATGATTTGGTGATTGGAAGACTATTGATTATCTATTAGGGGTTAAGTCATTTTCAAGAAACCACTAACTCATTTGAGTGGATGGAGGCACAGGAAGTGAACTAAAAATCTGATTCCAAATTCACATTAAAAAGATAGTGATTAAATATCAATGATGAACATTTAGATGGCGAAGAATATTCTTACGCTTTAATGTTAGATTTGGGTGATTGTTTTTTTGTATTTATGTTCTTACATTGTGTTGAGAACCTCACTGCTGGTAAAATCTAGATCCTTAAAATTTGAAAAAAAAAAGTCCTCTGGTCTTACTTCTGATGTTTTTTTCATTGAGTTGTCCATATCTTATTAATTAGATCTGCTTTTCAGTTTTATTCAAAACCTTCCATTGATGTAGCAATTCTCTTTATTTGCTTGAGGGGAGATAGGCTACTTTACAGTTACTTTAGAGTTGGATTTATGTGAACAGTCATTGAACCACGTTGCAAATACCTTGATATTATTCATTTACCAGTGTCCTAGGAGCAATGAAACCTCACTGCTGACCAGACAGAGAAACAGTAGCCTTGCAATAGCCCTTATCCACTACCCCTTTAGGCAATTTGGTCTGCAAAAGGATATCCATGTCTTCAGATATATTCTCCACCATCCTTTCTAGTATTCCTGGACCCCCCAGACATGGGAGGTTGTGTGGTGGTAGTTTTGGTTGATTGGTCTTGGCACAACTAGAGGAGACACTGGTGATTTAGAGTATTATCTTAAAACCTAAAATATGAAACAAACATTGAAGTAAAATGGCCTATAATGGAGCTTTTATCAAAAAATTATGTTGGTTGCTTTTTGTTGATTCATTAATGGGGCCAAAAAATACAGTAGAGTAAGTGTTTAGGTTTTTTTTTTTTTTTTTGGAGACAGTGTTTCACTTTTTCACATAGGCAGTGGTACAATCATAGCTCACTGCAGCCTTGACCTGGCAGGGTTCAGATGATCCTCCCACCCCAGCCTTTCAAATAGCTGGGATGATAGGAATGCGTCACCACACCCGGCAAATTTTTGTATTTTTTAGTAGAGACAGGGTCTCTCCATGTTGCCCAGGCTGGTCTCAAGTGATCCACCCACATGGGCCTCCCAAAGTGCTGAGATTACAGGTGTGAGCCACAGTCCCCTACCTAGAATTTTTAAATAATGAAATAACCCAGCTTTCAGCCCGCATAGCTTAGGAAAGTATATCAGAGTTATCACTTGGCTTCTCACATGTTAAAGCTCCATTTTATTGATTTATGCATTAAAACAGATTTATCCTTCATGGCTTGGTAGTGAAATGAATAACTAGGCCCTTACAAGTATAATCCTCCACCTCCCCAACGCTTCTGTTAACTCCTTTGATAGCATTAGCCATTTAAAAAAACTATATACTGCAACTACTGGTCTTTAAGATTACAAGCTTGCTTTCTTTTATATCACTCAATTAGAGGGAAGACTTGAATATCCAAGGGAGGGTAAGAGGAATGCAAGAAAAAAATTAAACTTTACTCTGGGAAATCACTCAAGGACTTCCTTAATCACTCTTTTATATCAATGCCCTCCCCTGCCACCCCCCAACCAAAGTAGAGGTTCCCAAAGGCCTATTTATCTCAAGTTCATGTCTTAAAATTATCCCCTTACTTTGCTATATAACAGTCATCAATATAATAAAACAGCCAGGAGTATTTTTTTTAATATAGCTGATATATTTTGGTAAAATTCTCCTTACATGTACTTGAGTTTTTTTAAAAAATATTTTACTAACACTACATGTAGATATTTATAACTTTTCTTGTAGATCTAAGTTAGGACCATTGTGTGTGTTTGTCTTTAGGAGGTTTAAAAAATTATTATGTGTTACTACAGTCTTTTTGAATAGCGAGCACAGTAGTCAGTTTAATGTGCCGAGTCTACATTACATTTGTAGATGTTCACATCTACTTTAGTGTATTGTAGCAGATTATAAATTATATGTCTCATTTTTGGTAAAAGGAGATGTGTTATTGTGGTATTTTTATTACTTCTGTAATTGTCTTTGAGTTTTTAGTGTTTCCACGTAAATGTTTCCACAATGATTCTTTGACATTGTTCTGTTCTTAAAAGACGTCTCACCAAAAGCTTTGATAATACACTTTGCCCTATCAATATGTCATTAATCTAAGCTCAAATATTTTTTGTTCTTAACTTTGCATTCTATGAGAATTGAAAATAAATTAGTTCACCATTACCGTATACTTTGGCTGGAATGAGGGCTTCCTTGTTAATCAAATAGTTGTTTTGAAACTTGCAATCATTTTTTTTTCATACAATACTAGTATTTTATTCTGGAGTTTGGGTAGCTCCTTGAATTTCCTAAGAAGGAATCTCATATGAAGTATATAGGAAAGCACAAGGGCAGGAATATTATGCTAGCTTCAAGCTGGTTTTACATTTTAGGAAAGTTTGAGTGTTTTAAATGGAAGAAATTAAGAAAATCATAAATCATAAAATTAATATTATGAAAGTTATTTATTTTAAGTGGACATTTTCTTTTACATCTCCAGTATTTAGAATATAATTTACTTGCTTCCTTGGAAAAGATCTGATATTCTACCACTTGATAATTTTTGTATTCCTATAAATTACAGTGACTATTTTGTTTTTCCTGAACTTAACAAATATCTTTAATTTTAGTCAGGGAAAAAAAAGCTCAACTAGCTTTGATTTATCTACAGATAAATAATGAGAATTTAGCTTTACTCAAGTCAGAGATGAGTCAATGTGTGAGCCAAATAATCTTTTATATCATGGCAATATGTGTACTTAAATAATTCTCCTACTTTCCTTCTCCTATTCTTTCTTCTTCCAAATGTAGAAAAACTTTAATAACAATTGAGTTCCTACCACTGGTGTTTAGTGAAAATTTGAATGGAATAGGACTGATTTTAGCCAAGCATAGAACACTACATCAATTTTTATCCTTAATTAGACTTGTGAATAGATTTGTTTTATTGAAGGGATAGATTTTTAATCAGAAATGTTGACATGATGATTATGAAAATTCAGTAATAATAACTGAATCTTAGAGGCACATATATTTTATCATACAGAGTGAGGGCTGCCACCCAGAGACCTGATGTTCATTCATTTATACAAACATATTTGTTGATCATCCAGTATCTGGGAATAGAATATTGAACAAGTAGACCACTTGCTTTCTCTTATGGAATTCATATTTTAGCATGAGATGGACAAACAAATTGAGAAGTAAGTACAGAAATAAGAAAATCAGAGAAAAAATACCATGCAAAGAATTAAAGTAGGGTGATATTATAGTGAGTGACAAAGTGAGTACTTTAGATTGTCAGAGAAGATCTCTCTGAGAAGGTGGTATTTCGGCTAAATGTTAATAACAAACAAGAAGGAGCCAGATATGCAGATATACAAGGATGGTGTGTGTGTGTGTGTGTGTGTGTGTGTGTGTGTGTGTGTCAGAGAGAGAGAGAAAGAAAGAGAGAGAGAGAGAGAGGCATCTGTCTAAACAGAGCTCATAAAAGCAGTACTATATGAATAGGCTTGTCATACATAGGGAACTGAAGAAGATCACTGTGGCTGGGCTACCATGGGTGACAGGGGAATGACACAGGATGGGACTAGTAGGCCGAGGCCAGGTAGAAGGTTTTTGTAAATCAGGCTGAAGAGTGCAGATTATATTCTAAAGACTCAGAATTATGTAATAGCCTGTGTTGTTATCTCTGTTGAACTCCCAAGTTTCTTCTCGAGGATAGGAATGATAGCTATTTTAAAATATATTTCCTTTTGACTTGGTGGTAGGCATTTAACAAGTAATGCCTGATTTACTGAGAGTTGTAGTATTTTTAACATTTTTTTCACGTTGCAGTCCTCCACACCAGTTGGTTTGTTTCCCCATTCTCAACATTTTAACAATTTAATGGTGAAGTAATTCCAGCTTAATCTGAGATAACAGGATGCCCTAAATTTTTCTATTTCTCTAAAGCTCAGTTCTTTCTATATGGTCCATTTTATGCCATGCTACCAGTATATACTAATAGTATATATAGCCTATCGAAACCTTTTCTGTTGACCCATTTGTGTGTGTGTGTGTGCGCGTGTGTGTGTGTGTGCATGTATGTATGTATGTACATGTACGAGCTTTATTTGTGTGGAGAGCATGTAATCATTATTTTCCCTTGCTGATGTAATGGAGAATTCGTTCCTCTAGGACATATTAGAACAATGTGTTTAATGCTCTTCAATTTAATTTGCTGGTATCACAATTAATACAATTAGGGTCACTTGGAATGAAACTATTAACAAATTGAGTAATTTACTTTAACAATGTCAATGTGTTCTCACAATTACATTTGCTTTAATTAGTGTACAAGCTATTATTTAATAGCATACTTCACATAGAAAAATGTAATAATGCATTCTTGGCTCCTTAAAAAAGAAAGAAGGAAACTTAACGGACTGAGTGATTTTGTGGTAGAGCTGTTAGCTGTAAAGTGATGGAGGAGAAAGTAGAAAGTCAGAAAGCAAAGTTTGCAAGAATGTAACTAAAACATTCTTCGTACTTACCAGTACATGGAAAGGTAAACACTATTGCCTGAATAGTATTGAGAACTTTTAATGATAGTTAAGAAGGGGAACATACATCCTGGAAATTTTTAATAGAGTTTAGTTGTAATGCTGCAATAATAATTCAATTTCTGAACATCATAAAGTAGGTCATTCCTAACTTATCACCCTTATGGAGAGGAACGTAATGGTGCAGAATTTTAAAAAGGTGGGAAACAAAAAGTTATAATTCTCAAATGGGCTTTTGTTTTATTTTCTAATGTAGGTATTTCTGACCTAAGAATTTACTAATAGCCTTTGAAAAAGCTCTGCAGAAGGAGATGGTGAGCAAGCTTTTCCACTCCTGTGGTTACTTCTTCTATCTGGCCTACTCTGTTGAGGTCAGAAGACCCAAGGAAGAATAAATTGTTATATTTCTATTTATTTATATGTAGAGTAAGCAGAAGGTGATGAGCTGTCAACCAAGTCATAATTAATAAGATCTGCTGTTCTCTGTAAACAGAAAAGCAAGATTTACTATCATGTTATCAAGTGGCAACTTAATGTGAAAAGGAGATAAAAGCAATCCAGAGAATTCAGTACTCTAATTTAAAAAATTAGCTTGATAATCTATTTGCCTAATTTGATTGATTTAAGTTTCTGTTACTTTCATCTTTTTTCCTTTTTAGTCTTTTGGTTAATGACAAAAGTTCATAAAATACAAATAAAAAAGGAAGCAGGAGGAAGTTTAATTAGGCAATAAATATTTAAGTATAAAATGCAGGAAGCTGCAGAGTGGGGCCAAGATGGCTGCTTAGAAGCAGCTTCCATCTGTGGCTCCTGTGGAGGAAAACAAAAGTGGCGGCTAAATCCTGAATCTTCAACTGAGGTATCCAGGTTCTCTCATTGGAACTGACTAGGCAGTTGGCATGACCCACGGAGAGTGAGGAAAAGCATAGTGGAGCAAGGGGCCACCCGGGAGCCGCACGGGGCAAGGGGAGTTCCCATCCCCAGCCAGGGGAGGCAGTGAGTAATTGTACTACCCTGCCTGGGAAATCATGTAGTTTTCATGGATCTGTGCAACCCATGGATCAGGGTATCCCCTCATGAGCCCATGCCACCAGAGTCTTGGGTCCCAAGCACGGAGCTGTGCAGACTCTTGGTGGCTGCTTGGGTTGCAGCCAGCTAGCAGCAGGCTGGAGACTGCCTAAGATGATTGAGTTCCCGAGGGAGGGGCAGCTTGCCATCACTGCAGCTCCAGTCAGCGGTTTTCCCCTGATGGTGCCAGGGAGACTGGGTTCGGACTAGGAGGAATTCCTCACAGCACAGCACAGCACAGCGGCTGTAGTAGATCATGGCCAGATTGCTTTCCCTGCGGAGCTACCCTGTGGGAATTTCAGCAACTCCAGCCAGGGGCTTACAGACAGAACTCTGATCTCCCTGGGGAGCCCCTGGCGGGAGGGGCAGCTGTGGTCTCTGCAGATCAGCAGACTTAGTATTTCCTGCCTGCTGGCTCTGAGGAGTCTGGGCAGTCCAGACGAGGAGGATTCCCCCCAGCACAGTGCACCCACTCCACCAAGGGGCAGCCAGACTGTTGGTTTAAGCAGGTTCCTGATTCCGTGCCTCCTGACTGGGTGACACCTTCCAACGGGAGTCACCAGACACTGTATACAGAAATGTTTCAGCTGGCATCAGGTCAGTGTGCCTCTGGGACGGAGCTCCCAGAGGAAGGAGCAGCCCATCTTTGCTGTTCTGCAGTCTCCAGTGGTGATGCCTGCAGGTGCCGGGTTGGGGGGTGACCCAGGTGAATAGGGTCTCAAGTGGACCCCAAGCAAACCGCAGCAGCCACTATGGAAGAAGGGCCTGACTGTTAAAACAAACAGCATCAACGACAACATCAACAAAAAACCTCATCCAAAGATCAACAGCCTCAAAGATTGAAGGTAGATAAACCCACAAAGATGAGAAAAAATAAGCGCAAAAACGCTGAAAACTAGTCAGAGTGCCTCTTTTCCAAGTGATTGTAGCACCTCTGCAGCAAGGACACAGAACTGGGCTGAGGCTGAGATGGATGAACTGACAGAAATAGGCTTCAGAAGATGGGTAACAGTGAACTTCGCTGAGCCAAAGGAGTATGTTCTAACCCAATGCAAAGAAGCTAAGAACTATGATAAAATATTACAGGAGTTGTTAACCAAAATAACCAGTTTAGAGAGGGACATCAATGACCTGATGGAGCTGAAAAATGCAGGGCGAGAACTTTGGGAAGCATAGACAAATATCAGTAGCCATATCCACCAAGTGGAAGAAAGGATATCAGACTTTGAAGACTATCTTGCTGAAAGAAGGCATGCAGACAAGATTAGAGAAAAGAGAATGGTAAGGAACGAACAAAACCTCCGAGAACTATGGGATTATGTAAAAAGACCAAATCTACAACTGACTGGGGTACCTGAAAGAGATGGAGAGAATGGTACCTAGTTGGAAAACATACTTCAGGATATCATCCAGGAGAACTTCCCCAACCTAGCAAGACATGCCAACATTCAAATTCAGGAAATAGAAGGTATTTCCTGAGAAGATCAACCCCAAGACATAATCATCAGATTCTTCAAGGTCAAAATGAAGGAAAAAGTGTTAAGGGCAGCCAGAGAGAAAGGCCAGGTCACCTACAAAGGGAAACCCATCAGACTAAGAGAGGATTTCTCAGTGGAAATCCTACAAGCCGGAAGAGATTGGAGGCCAATATTCAACATTCTTAAAAAAAAAAAAAAAAGAATTTCCAACCCACAGTTTCACATCTGGCCAAACTGAGCTTCATAAGCAAAGGAGAAATTAAATCCTTTTCAGACAAGCAAATACTGAGGGAATTCATCACCACTAGGTTTGCCTTGCAAGATCTCCTGAAGGAAGCACTAAATATGGAAAGGAAAAACCATTACCAGCCACTACAAAAACACACTGAAGCACACAGACCAATGACACTATGAAACAACTACATCAAGTCTGCAAAATAACCAGCAGGCATCATGATGACAGGATCAAATTCACACATAACAATATTAATCTTAAATGTAAATGGGCTAAATGCCCAATTAAAAGACACAAAATGGCAAGCTGAATAAAGAGTCAAGACCCATCGGTGCTTCTGAATGATTCTTGAGTAAATAATGCAATTCAGAAATCAAGAAGTTCTTTGAAACTAATGAGAAAAGAAACAATGTACCAGAATCTCTGGGACGCAGCTGAAGCAGTGTTAAGATGGAAATTTATGTCCGAGTATGGTGGCTCATGCCTGTAATCCCAGCACTTTGGGAGGCCGAAGTGGGCAGATCACTTGAGGTCAGGAGATCAAGACCAGCGTGGCCAAAATGGTAAAACCCTGTCTCTACTAAAAAAGACAAAAATTAAGCAGACCTGGTGGCACATGCCTGTAGTCCCAGCTACTCGCTAGGCTGAGGCAAGAGATTCACTTGAATCCCGGACATGGAGGTTGTGGTGAGCCAAGGTTGTGCCACTGCACTCCAGCCTGGGTGACAGAGGAGACTCTGTCTCCAAAAAAAAAAAAAAAAAAAGTTGGAAATGTATAGCACTAATACCCTTAACAAAAAGCTAGGAAGATCTTAAATCAACATCCTAACATCACAACTAAAAGAACTAGAGAACCAATAGCAGACAAACCCCAAAGCTACCAGAATGCAAGAAATAACCAAGATCAGAGTGGGACTGAAGGAGATAGAGACACATAAAACCCTTCAAAAAAAATCAGTGAATCCAGGAGCTGGTTTTTTGAAAAAATTAATAAAATAGATAGACTGCTAGCTAGACTAATAGAGAAGAAAACAGAGACAATAAAAAATGATAAAGGGGATATGACCACTGACCCCACAGAAATACAGACAACCATCAGAGAATACTATGAACAACTCTATGCAAATAAACCAGAAAATCTAGAAGAAATGGATAAATTCCTGTACACACACACCCTCCCATGACTGAACCAGAAAGAAGTGGAATCCCTTAATAAACCCATAATAAGTTCAGAAATTGAGGCAGTAGTAAACAGGCTGCCAATCAAAAAAAGCCCAGGACCAGGTGGATTTTCAGCCAAATTCTATCAGAGGTGCAGAAAGAAGCTGGTACCATTTCTTCTGAAACTATTCCAGTTGAAAAGGAGGGACTCCTCCCTAACTCATTTTATGAAGCCTACATCATCCTGATACCGAAACCTGGCAGAGATACAACAAAAACAGAAAACTTAAGGCAACATCCCTGATGAACATCAATGCAGAAATCTTCGGTAAAATACTGGCAAACCACCAGCACTTCAAAAAGTTTATCCACCATTATCAAGTCGGCCTCATCCCCGGGATGCAAGGCTGGTTCAGCATATGCAAGTCAATAAATGTAATCCATCACATAAACAGAACTAAAGACAAAACCACACGATTATCTCAATAGAGGCAGAAAAGGCCTTCAATAAAATTGAACATCCCTTCATGTTAAAAACTTTCAACTAGACATTGAAGGAACATACTTCAAAATAATAAGAGCCATTTATGACACACCCACTGCCAATATCATACTGAATGGGCAAAAGCTGGAAACACTCTCTTTGAAAACCGGCACAAGATAAGAACACCCTCTCTCACCACTCCTATTTAACATAGTATTGAAAGTTCTGGCCAGAGCAGTCAGGCAACAGAAAGAAATAATGGGTATTCAAATAAGAAGAGAAGAAGTCAGACTATCTTTGTATGTAGATATACATGATCCTATATCTAGAAAACCCCATCATCTCAGCCCAAAAGCTTTTTAAGCTGATAACTGACTTCAGCAAAGTCTCGGGATACAAAACCAGTGTGCAAAAATTACAAGCATTTTTATATACTAACAGCTGACAAGCAGAGAGCCAAATCATGAATGAACTCCCATTCACAATTGCTAACAAGATAATAAAATATCTAGGAATAAAGCTAACAAGGGAAGTGAAGGACCTCTTCAAGAACTACAAGCCACTGCTCAAGGAAATCAGAGAGGACACAAATAAATGGAAAAACATTTTATGCTCATGGATAAGAAGAAACAATATTGTGAAAATGGCCATACTGCTGAAAGTAATTTATAGATCTAATGTTATTACCATTAAATTACCATTGACATTCTTCACAATATTAGAAAAAACTTTTAAAATTCATTTGGAACCAAAAATCCCAAATATCCAAGACAATCCTAAGCAAAAAGAACAATGCTAGAGGCATCATGCTACCCAACTTCAAACTATACTACGAAGCTACAGTAACCAACACAGAATGGTACTGGTACAAAACCAGATACATAGACCAATGGAACAGAATAGAGAACTCAGATATAAGACTGCACAACTACAAACATTATTGTTGAAAAAAACAAGGGGAAAGGATTCCCTATTTAATAAATGGTGCTGGGAGAACTGGCTAGCCATTTGCAGAAAATTGAAACTAGACCCCTTCCTTACACCTTATACAAAAATTAACTCAAGATGGATTAAAGACTTAAACTATGAAACTATGAAAACTCTGGAAGAAAATCTAGCTAATAGCATTCAGAACATAGGCATGGGCAAAGATTTTATGATGAAATCCCCAAAAGCAATTGCAACAAAAGCAAAAATTGACAAATGGGATCTAATTAAAATAAAGAGCTTCTGCACAGCAGAAGAAACTATCATCAGCGCAGCCTACAGTATGGGAGAAAATTTTTGCAATATCTCCATCTGACAAAGGTCTAAAATCTAGAGTCTATAAGGAACTTATACAAATTTACAAGAAAAAAACAACCCCACTGAACAGTGGGGAAAAGACATGAACAGACCCTTCTCAATAGAAGACATACATGTGGCCAAAAAGACATACTAAAAAAACTCAACATCACTGATCATTAGAGAAATGCAAATCAAAACCACAGTGAGATACCATCTCATGCCAGTAAGAATGGTGATTATTAAGAAGCCAAGAAACAACAGATGCTGATGAGACTGTGGAGAAATAGGAATGGTTTTACACTGTTGGTGGGAATGTAAATTCCACCATTGTGGAAGACAGTGTCCTCAAAGACCTAAAGGCAGAAATACCATTTGATCCAGCTATCCCATTACTGTGTATATACCTGAAGGAATATAAATCATTCTATTACAACGATACATGCACACATATGTTCACTGCAGCACTATTCACAATAGCAAAGAAGTAGAATCTACCCAGATGCCCATTAGTGATAGACTTGATAAAGAAAATGTGGTACATATTCACCATGCAATACTGTGTAGCCATAAAAAGGGAACACCATCATGTCCTTTGTAGTATCATAGGTGGTACATACTTGAACCCTGGACATGGCGGTTGTGGTGAGCCATTATCCTCAGCAAACTAATGCAGGAACAGAAAACCAAACAGTAGGTGTTCTTATCAGTGGGAGTTGAACAATGAGAACACATGGACACAGGGAGGGGAATGACAAACACTTGTGGAGGCTTGGGGGTAGTGACAGCAAAACAAAAATACAAGAAAATTGAAGAATATACAGATTTCAAGGAAAGAGGTTCATAGGAGTGTATTTAGTTTTTCAACCCTTCTAAGTGTTTATGGAACAATCCCTCACTGCATTGCATTGTTTATTTTAAATTCTGAGGTCAGGCTACCAGATTATTCATAGATGAGATGAGTCAAGGATAGAGTGATTTACTGAGGAACAATCTACTTAGCAGTAGTAGAAAATTAGGTATTTTAAAAATAGCATTGTGACTTTTACATAGGCAAACTACTACTTGCTTAGTTGCTACATATACTACAGCAAACATTCTTGTTTGACCCTTATTTGATACTCATTGCACTCAGTCTCTAAATTTTATGGTTAATTTTAAAATGATTCATTTGTTGATTGCTTAACCCAGTAGTCCCCAGCGTTTTTGGCACCAGGGACTGGCTTTATGGAAGACAATTTTTCCATGGACCGAAGTCAGGTAGGGGATGGTTTGGGAATGAAACTGTTCCACATCAAATCATCAGGCATTAGATTTTCATACAGAGCATGCATCCTAGATCCCTCATATGTGCAGTTCACGATAGAGTTTGTGCTTCTATGAGAATCTAATGCCACATCAGATCTGACAGAAGGCAGAGCTCAGGTGATAATGCATGCTCGCCCACCACTCACTTCCTATTGTGTGGCCTGGTTCTTAACAGGCCACAGACCAGATATACATATGGCAGGATAAGCATAGGTAAAAATACTCAACATCATATGTTATCAGGGAATTGCAAATTAAAATAACACCAAGATACCACTATATACATATTTGCAGGATTAAGATCCTAAACAATGGCAACATAAAATGCAGATAAGAATGTGGTGCAACAGAAACTCTTATTTATTGCTGGTGGGAATGCAAAATGTTACAGCCACTTTGGAAGACCTTTTAACAGTTTCTTACAAAATTGTACATACTCTTACCATATGACCCAGCAGTTTTGCTCCTTGGTATTTACCCAAGTGTGTTGAAAACTTACATCTATACAGAGATCTGCACACAAATGTTTATAACAGCTTTATTTATAACTGCCAAAACTTGGAAGCAGCCAATATATCCTTCAACAGATAATGGATTAACAAACTCTGGTACATGTATGCAATGGAATTATTCAGTGATAAAAAGAATAAGTTATCAAAGCACAAAAAGACATGGAGGAACCTTAAAAGCACATACTGCTAAGTAAAAGACACTAATCTGAAAAGACTACGTACATTATTCCAACTATATGACATTGTGGAAAAGGAAAAACTAAGGAGACAGTAAAAACATCGGTGGTTGCCAAGGGGCCCAGGAAACAGGAAAGAATGAATAGGTGGAGCACAGAAGATCTTTAGGGCAGTGAAACGATTCTGTATGGTACTGTAATGTGGGCACATGTCATTATAAGTTGTCAAAGCATATAAAATGTATAGCACAAAGAGTGAAGCTTAATGTAAAACTATGGAGTTTAATAATAATTTGTTACCATTGGCACATTCATGTAACAGATGCACCATACTAATGGAAGATGTTAATAGTGGAAACTGTGTTTGTGTGGTAGAGTAGGTATGAACTCTCTTTACTGTACTTTTGTTCAGTTTTTCTGTAAGCTCAAAATTGCTTTTAAAAATAATAAAATCTATTAATTAAAAAGAATCCAAGATCCCAGGATTCTTCTTCCATTGACTTTTACTTTTTCAGATGGTACCATAAGTTTTCCCTTTGTTCCTCATGCTAGTTTAATATAAACACATGCTTAGTTTATTTGAAATATGTTGAATACTCAAAACTAGTGATTCTTGAAATTACAAATTATTAGAAATAGATGTGTTAGGTTCTCTGCTTACATCTCTCAATTAATGTAGCTCAAACCTTTTTGGTTTATAATTCTCAGTCTCACTCCTAGAATAGGCCAAATCCTTCTATAATTTAATCTTTTGCATGAGTGGTCTTTGTAACCCACGACCTTCTAACATCTAATTTTTCATTTAACAATTCTTGTAAGAATTCTCTTGTTAATTAGTGAGCAAAGTGCTTTTCAAAAAATGACCAGGCCTTAATTTTGGATTGGAAATATTGTTTATGTTAACTCATATTTTTACATAAACTGTTAGTGTTATTTTTCTGTATTTTGATAGCTTGGTTACTTACAATGGACAGGATAGAGAAATCTTAGTATACCTGTCAAATGTCAATCTGAGGTCAGTTTTTATAGTAGATTATTCTCTAGAATAGCGGTCAACAAACTTTTTCTTATATGGCCAGATAGTAAAATTTTAGTTCATACCACTTTAGCATGAAAGGAACCTGAGACAATAAATAAACAGATTGGTGTAGATGTGTTCCAAGAAAACATTATTTACTTAAACAAGAGGCTATAGCCAGTTTGTCCAATGGGCTTTAGTTTGTTGACCACCATTGTAGAATTAACTATCACTATGTTACTGAAATAATATCTGTAGTGGGAATGTGACAGAGTACTAGGATATGCCGTTTTCTAATATTTTCTTTAAATAGACTATCCTAAAAAACCACCACTAGAGAAGCCACCCATGAGTTGGGCAAAACAAAGGCAAGCACTTGCTCTCATCCTTTAGGGAGCTGCCAGAAAGATTGAAACATTCAACCACAGTTCTTTCATTATAAAGTTTGCATAGCTCCCTCTGGCACTAGGAATATAAGCTGCCACTTTACTGCTGCAGTAGATCTAGAGGGTGAAGATGCTAGGTGGGCTACTTAAAATGCCACAGTGTGCTGTTAGTGTTATCTCAGTGCAGCCTGTCTTTATTAATCTTTCCTCTGTTTAAGTTTTGACTAGATTTCAGAGATCTGCAAAAGTTGATTCTTAAAGTTTTTGCCAGCTTATTTGTTGTTTTTGTGGATGGGCAGAACCTGGGAGTTCCCTGCTCTGACATTATTGGTGTCACTACTACTCATGTACTGTGAAGAGACTTTTAAAAGATGGATTAAAGACTTAAACGTTAGACCTAAAACCATAAAAATCCTAGAAGAAAACCTAGGCATTACCATTCAGGACATAGGCATGGGCAAGGACTTCATGTCTAAAACACCAAAAGCAATGGCAACAAAAGCCAAAATTGACAAATGGGATCTAATTAAACTAAAGAGCTTCTGCACAGCAAATGAAACTACCATCA
This sequence comes from Gorilla gorilla gorilla, assembly GCF_029281585.2. NCBI lineage: Eukaryota > Metazoa > Chordata > Mammalia > Primates > Hominidae > Gorilla > Gorilla gorilla. Next base: position 27,325,813 of record NC_086017.1, on the reverse strand, counting down.
GAGTGAACAGGCAACCTACACAATGGGAGAAAATTTTCGCAACCTACTCATCTGACAAAGGGCCAATATCCAGAATCTACAATGAACTCAAAACAAATTTACAAGAAAAAAACAACCCCATCAAAAAGTGGGCAAAGGATATGAACCGACACTTCTCAAAAGAAGACATTTATGCAGCCAAAAGCCACATGAAAAAATGCTCATCATCACTGGCCATCAGAGAAATGGAAATCAAAACCACAATGAGATACCATCTCACACCAGTTAGAATGGCAATCATTAAAAAGTCAGGAAACAACAGGTGCTGGAGAGGATGTGGAGAAACAGGAACACTTTTACACTGTTGGTGGGACTGTAAACTAGTTCAACCCTTGTGAAAGTCAGTGTGGCGATTCCTCAGGGATCTAGAACTAGAAATACCATTTGACCCAGCCATCCCATTACTGGGTATATACCCAAAGGACTATAAATCATGCTGCTATAAAGACACATGCACACGTATGTTTATTGCGGCACTATTCACAATAGCAAAGTCTTGGAACCAACCTAAATGTCCAACAATGATAGACTGGATTAAGAAAATGTGGCACATATACATCATGGAATACTATGCAGCCATAAAAAATGATGAGTTCATGTCCTTTGTAGGGACATGGATGAAATTGGAAATCATCATTCTCAGCAAACTATCGCAAGGACAAAAAACCAAACACCGCATGTTCTCTCTCATAGATGGGAATTGAACAATGAGAACACATGGACACAGGAAGGGGAACATCACACTCTGGGGACTGTTGTGGGGTGGGGGGAGGGGGGAGGGGGGAGGGATAGCATTAGGAGATACACCTAATGCTAAATGACGAGTTAGTGGGTGCAGCACACCAGCATGGCACATGTATACATATGTAACTAACCTGCACATTGTGCACATGTACCCTAAAACTTAAAGTATGATAATAATAATAATAATAATAAAATATTGGCTTGTAAATGTAAAAAAAAAAATAAAATAAAATTTTACTAAAAAAATTCTATCTTTAAAACTAATTGAATATAGAGAGCATAGAAACTAATAATGTTTTCAGGCATATAAACAGAGGAATCACAAACTTCACAATTACTTTAAAAAAATAAACCCATTCCTTATTTCAGTACCAGAAGCATTTAGGTAAATCCTAAATAGTCATTTTTCTCTTTTTTCATTATTAGACAGTTGCATGCATAATAGTATCATACTTCAAAATTGCTCAGTGCTGATTTTATATTCTCTAATATAATTTTCATCTTATGTTTATCATATGTCTATTAAATAATAGTGTTGTCCAGTGTTAACTTGCAAAAGTAAATCATTGAATATATTATTCTCTTTAATTTTATTAAGACAGTTCAAGTAGAGTGAATGTGGGTTCCTCATTTTCCACTCTCGCCTCTCATCAGGTAAGTACAGAGATTCTGTCTTGTACCCTGTAAATTCATCTTAAGGAAAGGAAGTCTATGGTAGCATATATACTTGGTTTTAAGGTCGGGCCTAGTGGCTCGTGCCTGTAATCCTACTATTTTGGGAAGCTGAGGCAGGAGGATCACTTGAGCCCAGAGTGGAAGACCACCCTGGGCAATACAGGGAAGACCCTATCTCTATGAAAAATTTAAAAAATTAGCCAAGCATAATGGCATACACCTTTGGTCTCAGCTACTTGGGAGGCTCGCTTGAGCCTGAGTGGGAGGAATACACACACACACACACACACACACACACACACACACACACACACACACACACACACCCCCTGGTGTTACCTTATTATCTTTAAAAGTCACCTCAGGATGCTTTGAGTAATTATGATTGTTACCCAAACCTGGGGCAGGAAACCTTTTATCAATTATTGAGTTTCTGATTAATTTGTTTCTGAAGTTTTAGTTCTATGCACACCATAGTAAACTGTTAAGTTTTGTTATCTCTTAATAGGCCTTTTGATTAAGTTTGTTTTAATTATGACATCAGGAGTGTGACAGGTTTCATATCGAAAATAGTACTCTATTGCACATCATTTTATGTTGAAATAGTATTGAATTTCAGTTTCTGTTCCTGTCTTTAAGGATAAACTGAATGATTCACAAATTAACATTAGGAGTGAAAAGGAGATCCTTGGGTCTGGTTCTTTTGATACTTAATATCCAGTGAGTGGTGGTATAGGTAGTATCTTTACCTAATGAGGCCACTTTCTCCAGTTGTCTAATGGTTTTGAGAGAATTCTTTGAAGATAAAATTTTAATTGTTTTCCTAAAGTTATCATGTCCAGGCTGCTGTATTTAATAGCTAATTTTAAGAACTAAATAAGGTATGGGCCAAACTGTTCAATAGACAGCATTTATTTTTTACTCTTTCAAAGGTTAAATTATTTTTTACAGCTGTCAGGCATACTACTTTAATAGTCCTTTATGTACATTTAATTAATTGTGTGTTAAAATTAACATCACAAGTAACTTATTAACAAATCTTTTGTCTTGTTAAATTTCACCCAAAAATGCAGTAAATATCTAACACATTTCTATACCTTCTTCTTTTAATGATTTGATTCTGATTAATTTGATAAATGTGAACACTTTTAATAATATACAATTCAATTGTGAGTTTTGTAATTATTTGCATACATATCAGTAAGATTTATTTATATGGTACATTAAAAAACTTAGTGTAATAGTATAGTCTACTTAAACATAGACCAAAGCTGAGTAGAAATTTTGGTTATGGATTGACCACTTAAATGTAAAATTTTGAGTTTTCTTCTCAAGCCCACCCCTAAAAAGTAATTGATTTGAGCCATTTGCTATTGCCAAGGCAAATATAAATAGGTTTCATTTAGACCTTCTGTAGAAATTTATGGAAGCAATTAGGAATAGAAATTTAGAGTCTACTAGGAACTTTTTTAGGGGAGGAAGTATGGGGTGGGGTGGGGGGTAGTTTAAGAATGGTTTTTAATGGCATTCCATAGAATTCATTTATAACAACTTGCAGTTCTTGTATGGTTTATCTAATTTTAGAGATGGCTGTTATATTAAAGTTCTCTGTAAAGCCTGAGGGGTGCTGTTCTTACATCTAGGCAATAGTCAAAGTTCGGGTGTGAGAGCAAGCGATGGAAACACTAACAAGTATTTACATGCATGGTAATTTTTTGCCATTTAAACACACATATACACACATTCACATAGATTAGGTGTATATTTATGCACAATCTGGCCTTTTAACAAAGAAAAATAAGCCTGTGTTTAGGCTGCCACTGATACAAACAAAACATCTGAGACTTTAATGAACACCATACTGAGGGCATGTAGGACATAAGGCGAATTAAGCAGGTTACAAACTGCACATCTTCTGTTTAGATATAGGAGATCTCCCCAATCCTGACAATTAGTTGTACTGACAAGGCAAGCAGACAGACAGAAACAGAAGGAGATCATTTGTATCAATTTGAGAAACAGAATTAGTAATGAAAAAATAGCCATATAAAATAGTTCGTCTTTTGCTTTAAAATTATTCTTTCTCTATATTTGCTCCAAAAATAAATACACACTGGTAAACAAAGGCTTCTTTTATTTTGTTTGCAAATAAAGACCAACTTATTTTTATTTTTATTTTTTAAGAAAATATTTTCTGGACACTCAAACGAATTTTAATCTTGGTAACCTGACAGCTTTGTTTAAACATTGAATATGAATTTCCTTTCATGAAAATCTTTTCAAAGTATAGCAGTTCAGCTGTGAAAACCTGAATACATTAATGATGACAAAGAAGCTCCAGAATGAGCCAACATTTGTTTTGTTCTCTTTCAACATTTCTTGATAAATTGCATACACAAAAATATTGCAGGGTTATTTTAATTTCTCCCTATTTCTTTGCTAATAAGTGCCTCTGTATTTACCTTTCTATATCCAGTACCTTATTATTAATCACTTAATATTATTTATTTTTAAATGACTTTAAGCAGTTTTTTGTCTTTTAAACTATGCCTTAAAGGTACACGTTATAGGGAACATTTGAACAGAGCTTTTGGTATATGTTATTAGACATCAAAATACATGACTCTTGTTTAAGTTTTGGATCATTGTTTTCCATAGTAAACACCTTTCAATGCTCAGACAATTGTGTTCTGAAGGTGTTTATTTAAGGATCATTTTCTTTGTATCTTAATTTATTTAAATAAATGAGTCGGCCAGGCACGGTGGCCCACGCCTGTAATCCCAGCACTTTGGGAAGTCAAGGCTGGTGGATCATCTGAGGTCAGGAGTTCGAGACCACCCTGGCGAACATAGTAAAACCCCGTCTCTACTAAAAATATAAAAATTAGCCAGGCCTGGTGGCACATGCCTGTAATCCCAGCTACTTGGGAGGCTGAGGCAGGAGAATCGCTTGAACCTGGGAGGTGGAGGTTGCAGTGAGCCAAGATCGTGCCATTCCACTCCACTCCAGCCTGGGCGGCAAGAGCGAGACTCCGTCTCAAAAAAAAATAAAGTCATTTGCCAAAAACGCAACACTGAAGTATTTTAATACAATACATTTTTAAGGCTTATAGCATATTTATTCTACATAGTTATTCTTACGAAGAGTGGCATTGTTAATTTTTCTGAAATAAGTGTTTCCTATCTTGTTTTAAAAAGGTGAGAGGCATAATTTGGGACGTACTCTGTGAAGATAAGCTATACAGGTCTCGCTCTGTGGCCCAGGCTGGAGTGCAGTGGCAGATCATGGCTCACTGCAACCTCTACTTCACAGGCTTAAGTTGTCATGGGCTGCTTGGGGTGTTGCTTTGCCAGCTGGAAACCTCTGTGGCAGGCGGTGCCTTTTACCTGAGTACTGCTTGTGCCCGCTGGACTTGTTCCATCCACTTGGCTTGGCAGGCTGTGCTTGGCTCGTGCTACTCACCCAAATCTCATGCCTTCCAAGGGTGAGCCAGGCACAGAGTGGAGCAAGTATGGGTTCTGGCCACTGCACGCAGCCAGGCACGTCAGCTGCTTCGGTGGGGCGGGCAGCCCTAGGTGCCAGTACAGATGCTGGCTCTGTGCAAAGCTGCGGCTTGATCAGATGTACTGCAAGTGACTTCCATTGTGGGCACCCACATCTGGACGAGGGGAACATGATGGCACCCGGAAGCTTGGAGAAAGCAGGAACCACAGAACCCCAAAGAGGTTGTCACAACCCTGGTTCAGGGAGCCCCTGACTCTAGGGTCCCTGAAGGGCCCTAGCTCTTCTCTCCTTTTGATTGCCCACAATGTGGTGAGCAGTGGGGGAGCATGTTTCAAGCCATTTGTGTTATAGCTCTTTTAGTCTTGCCATTTGGCAAGTCCCAAGTTCTTGTCCTGCATCCAGGAAGAATGAGGTACACGGACAGCTGGAGGGTGAGCAAGACAGAGAGGAGCTTCAGTGAGTAACGGCAGCTCTCGGGAGACCTGAGTGGGTAGCTCCTTTCCGTAGGCAGGTCATCCTGATTAGTATCCAGCTCTCAGCAGAGAGGAGACCCTCACTGGGTAGCTCATTTCTGAAGGCAGGTAGTCCCAATGAGTCTCCAGCTCTCAGTGGAGAGGAGAGCTGCAGTGGGTAGCTCCTTTCTGCAAGCAGGTTGTCCTAATGAATGTCCAGCGCTTAGCAGAGGTGAGACCTGGAGTGGGTAGCTCCTTTCCACGGGCAGTTTGTCACCATGAATTGAGGAGACCCAAGGTGGGTAACTCCTTCCCATAGCTGGTAGTCCTGGCTGGGTCCAGGGTTTTTATGGGCTCAGAAGGGAGGAAGTACATGCTGGTTTGTCCAAGGGCAGGCTGGAAAAAGCACCATAAGTTGTCACTCCTGGCAGGGGCTTCACCTGGAAGTGACAGCCTGGCCCCCATGCTTCAGGCCATACCTGGCTTTAAGGTGGGGCTTCACTGGGGAGCTGCCTGTTTCTGCCCGAGAGCCTGTCCGCTTTCTGCCACCATCAGCATGTCATCCATGGCACCCAGGCTTTTTGAGCTGAGGGGTGCTTGCAGGCACATGCTGAGCCACCCTTAGCTGCTCATCACCCTCTCTCCTACGCTCGTTGGTGCCCGAAGTCCTGAAGGGACTGAGGTGGCAGGGGGCTGGCATGACAGTGCCGCCCTGTGTGTATGCACACCCAGCTGGGTCGTAATAGCGCCTGGACTCAGCCACAACTTTGCTTCACTCCAGAGAGTGGACACCAGGAGCAGGGAGAGGCCAGGCCACAGGATCAGGCACTTTCAAAGCTGCAGGGACAAGGTGCTTCCTGGGACCCCAACAGCACAGGGATTCCTTGGTCTGGAGCTGTGTGGCTGTAGCTGTGCCCCAGAGCGTGGGGCTCCAGCCCTGCCTACTTGGTAGGAAGAGGCTCCCTGCCTGTCCCTCGCTCCTGCAGGTTCATAGAGCATGCAGCCCCAGCCAGCGCCTCCCCCACTGCACCCAGCATCTTCACAGTGGCCCCACCAAACAGGCCACTGCTGAAATCAATGTGATCTTCCTGCCTCCATCTCCTGAATAGCTAGGACTACAGGTACATAACAACATACCTGGCTAATTTTTTAATTTTTTTGTAGAGATGGGGTCTCACTCTGTTGCCCAGGCTGGTCTCAAAATTCCTGGGCTCCATCCATGTTGGACTACTAAAGTGCTGGGATTACTGGTGTTAACTACCATGACTGACCTCTTTTCTGATTTTTAAAGTTCAAACATGTTTATTCCATTTACCAGATAGTTTTCAGTAAAAATGTATCACAGAGTTTTGCAAATTTAATATTGTGTTTTGAATCATTTCTTGAACTACACCTTGATATATTGTTTGAAAGTGTTTCCTTTCTTTATTTTTTCTGAGATGGGGTCTCTCTCACCCAGGCTTGTGCACAGTGGTGCGATCACAGTTCACTGCAGTCTCAACCTTCTGGGCTCAAGTGATCTTCTTTTCTCAGTCTCTGGAGTAGCTGGGACTTCAGGTGTGTGCTACCATGCCTGGCTAATTTTTAAATTTATTTTTGTAGAGACAGGGTCTCAGTACTTTGCCCAGTCTGGTCTTGAATTCCTGGGCTCAACAATCCTCCTGCCTCTGCCACCCCAAAAGCTAGGATTATGGATGTGAGCTGCCACGTCCAGCCTTTGCATGTTTTGAGGTGACATATATCTAGCTCAGTGATTAAAATGAGCTGTGTAGCCATTTATTTACCAAGCATTAATATTTCATGTTATTCATAGATAGTGTATCAGTTAACTTGGTTTGTATGATATACTGTTTCTAAACTTGTTACACAATATAGTAAGCATTTATTATGGGTAATGGTAAAGTGAGCAAGTTGGGTAATTCTCTTACTCTGAGCTGAGCTTGCTTACATGTCTAAGCAATGAATGATCTAAGATTGTGTCACTAGTGTCTGGAGATTGAGTAAGCTACATGTCTCATCCTCCAGCACGGTAGCCATCACTTGTTTACATGGTGATGTCAGCTTTCCAAGTAAACAAACTGCCAGGTTTCAGGATTTCATGAGACCTAGACTTGGTACTGTGACCTTGTCAGATCTGCCACATTTTCTTGGCCAAGACAAGTAACAAAGCCAGCTAGAGGTAGCAAAATTGTTAGAGGTAGCAAAAATTGTATTTTTGTATACTAGCAGTGAACAATCCTATAATAATTTTAAGCAACAATTCTATTCATGATAGCATTAAAAGAACTAAATATTTAGGAATACATTTAACACCAAAAGTAGAGGAAGTACACTGACAACTATAAAACAATACTGGAAGAAATTAAGGAAAGTTATAAATAAGTAGACATTTCATGTTCATGGATTAGAAGACTTAGTATTACTATGTTGCCACTACCTTTTGATGGAAGAAGCTGGAAAGTCACACCCTAAATGTCATATGTTTAGGAAGGGAGTAATTGGGCCATTAATACCATCAATTTTTCACAGATACTAATTCAAAAATAAATGAAGATTTATGATATGTAAATATTTTATGTTAATCAGCCAAAAAAAGATGGCATTACCGAAAGACACAAAATAATTAACTGAAAACCTAAGACAATTGACTGAAAAATAATGGAAGCAATGAGAGCTCAACAGTAAAGCAGCTAATGGGAAACAAGCAAAAAAACAAACGTTTTCCTAAATTTCTGGATTTTCCAGATTAAAAATGTATTGCATATGAAAAGGTATAGTGAGGTCTTTAAAATAAATTCTTTAATCAAGTTTAATTTCAGTCACATTTCTAGAGAGAGTCTTTTAACCTCTAAAATATCTTTCTAAAATCCATTCAGAATTATGAACTGGTTAAAAAGACAATACAAGTATTCTCTTATGTGAACATTTTTATGACTATGAATTGGAAAACTAAGGTGTAGTGGATACATTTCTATAAAGACAAGAATTATTGAAATAGAGTTCAGTTCAGTAAAATATAACCTAGAAAGCAGTGTGTATACATACTTCTAAACTTGTTAAACAATATAGTAAGCATTTATTATGGGTAATGTGTATACACATTGCTTTCTAGGTTATATTTTACACATCAAAAACTATGGTTACATAAATGGGTATGTAGCCATTAAGTATGTATGAAAATTTTAAAAATGAGAAAAGTTGGTTATTTGATTAAGTGATTTTTATAACGGACATACAATGACTTATACAGTTGTATCACAAGTTTTAAAATATAAAAGAAGAGATAAGTTTCTGTGTGATCCTATAACCATTGATGTAATGGAATAAATAATTATAATCCCAGACAGAAAACACCAATCCCAATTTGGGGACAGATGATTTCTATAAAACATAAAGAGAAAATTCTTTCAGAGAATTGAAAAATAGGGAATGTTTTCAAATTTATATTACGTGACTGGTATAACCTTTGTAACAATATCAGTCAAGAGCATTATGAAAAAGTACAGTCCATTCTTGCTCATGCATATGGATAAAAATAAAATATTAGTAAACAGAATCCAGCATGGGTAAAAAGATAAACGTATTTTACCAAATTTTGTTTATCCTGGGAATGCAAGGTTAGAACTTAGGGAAAATCTATTTTTGTAATTTAGCTTATTAGCAAAGTGGAAAAGTCATTTCAGTAGTTGTAGGGGAAACATTTAAAAAATTCACATAAGTTTGTGATAAAATAACTGTTAACAAACTGTGGATTGAGGAGACCTTCTTTAATATGAAGAAGGACATTTATAAAAGAATTACACTAAAATCCTTCTCAATGTAAAATGTTAAAAGTTTTCTCTTTAAAATCAGAAATAAAAATCTACACATAAATTATTAGAATTTAATAATTTAGTTTACCTATATTCCTTGTTATATAACATGTGTGCAAAATCAGTCACACTTACAAATATACCAGCAATAAAGATACAGCATTTATAACAGTACAAAAATATGAGTAAGCCTTCAATAAATCAGTAAACTATGTGGTAGTTTTTGTGGAGAATGTTATGAAACTTCATTGGAAGACATTTAAGAAGACCTGAATAAATATAGAGGACACACCATGATCATGGATGAGAAGACTTATTGTCACAGAGTTATTAGGTTTTCCCCAAATTGATCTATAGATTCAGTGTATTTTTCAGTCAAAATTTTTACATTGATTTGTTATTTTTAGTAACTTGGCAGGTTCATTCAAGTATTTAATAGAAAAAAGGTACAATAGTCAAGACACTTTTGAAAAAAAGCATGCACATTTTATATAACAAGGTAATATGATAATGGCTCATGACTTGATAAATAGACCAGTGGGAAGAACAGATAGACAGATAGACTCAAACTTACATGAAAACCAAATACATGACAGAGCTGAAATTACAGATCAGTGGTGAAAGAATGGCATCTTCATTAAGTGGTGCAGAGGACAACTGATTTTTCATTTGGGTGGAAAACAAAAATGAATTATTTTCTCACATCTTACTAACAATACCAAATTCTCCTAAATTAAAAACTTAAATGTGTAAAGCAAAACTATAGAACTTTTAGAAGAAAATATAATTTCAAATACCAAAAAGGAAAAATATATATATAGAATTAAATTATTGCAAAATCAAAAACTATTGAGAAGATACTGTAAACAGAGTGAAAATACAAACCACAGTCTAAGAAAAGATGATAATATACAAAACTAAAAAAAGTTTAGCGTCCAAGAGGTATGAAGAATTCTTATGAATCAATATGAAAATGGCATGAAAAAGGCCTATATTTTGTAGTAAAGGAACCATGCAATAGCCATATATGTATGAAGAATTTAAATAAAATCCCTGTCAGATAACATATGATGACCTCTAGATTGGCAAAAATCAATTAATGTGAGTATGCCACCATGTGAAGAAACGTGAGCTCTGTTACGTTGCTGATAGGAGTTAAAGTTGGTTCAAACATTTTGGAAATAACTTGGCATTACAAGAAAATTGAATATGACCATACCCTAGGAACACAGGGAAACTATTGCATATCTGCATCAAGAATTGTGTGTAAGAACATTGTTTGTGATAACAAAACTGGAAACAGTCCAAATGTGTATCAGCAGTGCAAATAATTTCTTCAGCTTCTGACTGGGAATGCCATCCTCAGGAGAGAGCTGATAGTGGGGTTAGACTGGGAAGAGGAGTAGTGGAAATGAAGATAATTAAACAGATACCAGATATATTTTTGATTTAGGGTAGAGAAAACTACTTGTTGATGATTGCAGGGCAGTGAGGTAAAAGCTTTATCTAGAAAGATTCCTAGATTTTTGGCATTGGGCAACTGACTAGAGAGGTGATAACATTTACTAAAGTGTTGGAAATTGATGGAAAATTAGATGATATAATTTACTAAAGTGTTGGTAATTGATAGAAAATTAAATTTGGAGGGGGTGAGTGGGGAGGAGAAATAAAGAGTTTTGTTTGCCTTGTATGGTGACATCTGAGTTGTCTGTTAGACTTTTTGTCTTGTGGAGATGGATATATGAGTCTGAGATTCTGGGAAGATGTAAAGTCTTAAGATATAGGTTGGGGAGAAGTTACCATGTAGATGGTGTTAGATTTGGGAATATATAAACGGGTGGGGGGGGCAAGGTAGAACCACAGGATACTCTTAACATTTAGAGATTAGTAAATGAGGGTTTGATATCTTTAATATCCAAAAATTCAGACAAGTTAGGAATATGAACACAATTGAAAAATGACCAAAGGACGTCAACTGGCAATTCTTAGGCAATATTTTGGATGCTTAATAATTAAATGCAGAATGACCTCATCTGCCATATAAGGAATGACATTAAAGCAAGTTTGTTTCTTGTTTTTCTTTTGTTTCTTCCACGTTGTTAGGTTAAAAAAAGTAATGCAACTGGGCTTTGCTTGAGGTCTAGGGAATTGGAGATTTTCACATAGGTTTTGTGGGAATATAGATTGGTATTATCCTTCCGGCATTCCATTTGGCAATGTATATCATAAGTCTTAACGTGTCCTTGCCCACTGACATTCAGTTTAATTTTTCTCTTTCTGAAAGCCTGTGCTTCTCCTGTCCTTGCCTGTTTTTTACTTTCGATGTCAATGATGCATTAAAATAGATTTAAGTGTGAATTGTTGGTTGGTTGAACATAAAGTTTTTATTTATGTGAAACTGTCTAAATATATCTTCTGAAGATTGGAGTCGTTCTTTATTATTTTCATGTTTTCTCTATGTTGGTGTTCATTTCTTTTACTTTTGAATATCAGCTTTATTTTTTTCCTTTTGGATAGAGAATTGATTCTTTCTTTCAAATATTGCTAATGTTCATACCTAGTACAGAAAACTTATAATAAATCACGTAATGTTCAATTTTTAATGAATTACATAGAAAACAGGGTATGATTTTCCCATTTTGCCCAAAGGAAAACAAAGATATGATGGACATTTTAGGACAAACATAAACTCAGCTTATGATGAAGCTCGTTTATCTCAGTTAAGTTTATAACTCAGAAATCTGTTTTGATGAGTAAGTAGTTTATATTCTAGAAAAATATTTGCCAGTGTAACTGTCTATTTTGTGTTTCTAATTTTGTAAATTATATAAAAGTATCAGTTTTTATGATGTGATTAACTGACTTTGGATGAGTGCACACTTTGTATATTAAAAGGTAGTTTCTGTTTCAAAGTTTTCTCTGCATCTCTCTTAATTTTATGTCAGTTTACTCCTTGTTAAGTAAATTATTTTAGAGGAAAACTTCCTATGTGAAAGTTACTTACATTGTAAAAGTGAGGATTAAAAAGTCCTCATCCTCCCCCTTGTGGGATATTACTGTACTGTTTTTTCCAACATTATGGATCATAAACAGGTAAAAAGCAAAACTAAACAAGTAAAGCAAAAAAAAAAAGTAAAGTAAAAACTAATGAGGAAAGCAAAACAGGTAAAAAGAATGAAGTAAATGTAATTATAAGTAGAAATTCAGCTAGCACATTCATTTCATGTTATTACTAAAATTTTATTTTGTTTACTTTTAAAAAACACTTCAGTAAATTAAAAAGCCACATGATCTGTTTATTCATAGACATTTTCACCTTATACTTAGTTAAATCCTCATCAAATTTGATTTACTGACTTGTGGCCAGAACCTGTGGTTAGCTTTTTGGAAGAGAGAAGATTATTAAGTAGGTTGATCCACAGAGCCACCTTCAAATTTTATTCTTTGTAGAAGTACAAGTTGAAAAACCTCTTTCCCTCAGAGCTTAGTGTTTTATACTTTACGTGTTTATATTTAGGTTTAAGTTTTAGAAATACAGTTAAAATACATAAAGGATGAATGTTGCAACATTTGGGGAATCTTTAGTATTGCAAGTTCATTGTATATGAATTCATGTTTACATTAATGTGCTAAGTTATTTTAATCTCCTATCAAAGTCACATTTTAAAATGGTATGTTAGGGACATGAAATTGCTCAAGATAATTATTCTTTTATTTAATCTGTGATTATTCAGATATGCTTTCAAGGTATTGACACTTAAAAAACTTATAATAGACACAGAGTCTCGCTATGTTGCCCAGGCTGGTCTCAAACTCCTGGGCTCACCTCCTGTGATCCTTCTGTCTAGGCCTCCTAAAATGCTGAGATGACAGGTATTAGCCACTGCACTTGACCGAGATATTTACACTTCATGAAAACCAATGTGTTAGTTGATTTATATTCTGTACATTTTAGTTGAAATAATTTTTTTGGATAAAATTTGTAGCTCATGATAGAGGAGATTAGTACTTTGTGATATATTTTCTCTTCATTGTATTTCAAGGATTGCATGGTTCAACTAAGATGACTGAGTGTGTGAATTATGGTATTGTGATTACTCAGCCACAGATATTCTGATGGCATTAATGTTAATATTTAGAATGTAATAGGTCTATCAGATATTCAGTACTAGCTGTCTTAAGTATCCTGGTTTCGTTGTTAATGTAGAAATATATGTTTTTAAACTTATGTGCTACCAGATGTTTATTGTAAGATTTAATATTCATTGATTTCTTCTTTCAGTAGCTGTTTATTGAGTGCCTACTCTCTGCCAAGATATATTATAGATGCTGAGAATTACGGGTATAAACAAAACTGTAGCCTTTGCTTTGAAGGTTACAATTCTAGTGAAAGACTGACAGTAAGCAAGATTAATATGTAAAATATATCTAGTTCTATAGGGATAAGTGCTATGGAGAAATTTAAAGCCTGGGAGAAGGGTAGGAAATGAATTAAGGAGGGTGTTACCATTTTAGTTAGGACAGAAAGAAAGGCCTCATTGAGAAGATATGAAGTAGAAAAGCCCTCATTTGTGTAGTAAAAAATCTCCCTTTGGGCCGGGTGCAGTGACTCGCGCACTTTGGGAGGCTGAGTTGGGCGGAACACGAGGTCAAGAGATCGAGACCATCCTGGCCAACAAGGTTGAAACCCCATCTCTACAAAAAATACAAAAATTAGCTGGGTGTGGTGGCGCATGCCTGTAGTCCCAGCTACTCGGGAGGCTGAGGCAGGAGAATCACTTGAACTCAGGAGATGGAGGTTGTAGTGAGCTGAGATCACATCACTGCACTCCAGCCTGGCAACAGAGTGAGACTCCATCTCAAAAAAAAAAGAAAAAAAAACTCCTTTCATAAAACCTTAATGTTTTCAAATAATAAACTAGATTAGTGTTGAATTTTACTATTCTTCTAAATTGCTTAACAATGAGATGAACATTGAAAAACTTACAATCTCCTGAAACTGTTATAGTTTACTTAGTGTGTCCTGTTAGTATAGTTTGCTATTTTAGTATGTTAAAGGGTAGATTTCGTCATGTGGTAACTCTGCTCATGTTCTGACTGCCTCCCACAGCAAATGTGTAATTCAGTGCATTTTATCTCTGTAGTAGAAAGGAAATCAATTAAATTCTATTGATACGTGTAGTTTCTTTCTTGTTTTTAATTTTTGGAAATCATTTTCCTCAGGTTGAAAAACACATGTAGTTTCTAATGCAATAAAATACATTTTAAATTACATGGTATTGTGCGTACATGTACTGGATATCAACTTGCTTATTTTGATTTTTTAAAATGCTGTTTATGTAGTATTATTATTTGTTACCTTTTCCTTTTCCTACATCTTTTACAAATACCAGGCAAGAGGAAGGCAAAGTGGTTTCTTTCACAGGTTTTTAAAATTATACTTACGATTGTTTTCTAAAATCTGTTTTTTAGTTTATTGCTTATCCAAACATTTTAAAAATTAAGCATAATAAGAATAGAATATTAATACTAATACCATTTCATTACCTTCTTAGATTTTAATCCTGCTACAAAAACACTTTCAAATGCATTTTAAGAATGACTCCTTGTAGTTTTAATTCTTTACGTATAGGTCAAAAGAAGAGAGAATGACTACCGTGATCTGTTTGTCTGTATGCCCAGTTTTCCTGTCTCCTGATACTTAAATTTCTGGGCTGCGATTCCATCTAGCTATCACTTAGGTGGTGTGATCACCTAGCAGAAAAGTGGTTTTAGGCTTCACGTTCTTCTGTTCTCACTGGAGTGATAGTGCTTATTGAACTCAGTGTGGTAACCCCTTGCAATGACATCTATTTTTTAGTGATATGGTATCATCATTCACATCCCAAATGTGCTGGGGAGGGAAAATCATAAGCCTTTTTCCTTGCAGAAGTTCATGTCACAAAAATCACTTTTTTTTGAGACGGATTATCACTCTGTCGTCCGGGCTGGAGTGCAGTGGTGCGATCTTGGCTCACTGCAACCTCTGCCTCCAGGTTCAAATGATTCTCCTGCCTCAGCCTCCCGAGTAGCTGGGACTACAGGTGCCTGCCACCACACCTGGCTGATTTTTTTTTTGTATTTTTAATAGATACAGGGTTTCATCACGTTGGCCAGGATGGTCTCGATCTCTTGACCTCATGATTCACCCACCCCGGCCTCCCAAAGTGCTGGGATTACAGGTGTGAGCCACCGTGCCCATCCAAAAATCACTTATTTTTAATTCAGATTTCTCACAGTAGTGCAGAAGACCCTTGTGCCATTAATACATATATTTAAAATCATTTAAGTCACTCCATTATTCTAAAGCTCTTTACAACACCAATATAGATTGATTTATAGAAATATAGATATACTGCATCATTTTCCATTTCTGTTTCTCAATAACACAAATTCTTAGGGTGTTCTCTCCTGATACCACCACTAATTGTATTGTTATACTTTGCATATAGTGTTTTTATTTTTTAAAAAACGGGTAATGTTTTGATATAAGCAATGGTGCTTTATGTTTTCTAAGGGATTGGGTGAATGCAGAAATAGTTACCATTACCCAATTTACCTATTTTAGGAAGATTTCCTGCCTGAAATAATGTTTTAAGTGAGTTGAAGAAAATAGCTTTGTTAGCCAGATTTTGTAGGACAGCCTAAAAATAGTCACTGGTCTTGACTAAGGGGAAAAACTAGTAAAGGAATATGCAAGTAGCAAAAATGAACACATGTTTTTTCTTGAACTTGGAAGCAGGTCTGCAAAGTTAGACTATGGTGACAGATTATGAAGCTAAGGGTGCAGTGTAGGAGTGTAGGGAAATAAGTGACTGAGTGACACAGCTTATTTTATAGCCACATCTTAGAAGAAATGTGAAGGAGTAAGGTGGATCAAAATGAGATGATTAACTAAATTCTTTATGTAAAACATTTATTCTTTTATTTTAGTGTGTACTGCTTTTCCTGTACAGTAAGTTATATATCCTAATAAAAATTAAAGAGCAAGTTGTGTTTGGAAGATCAGGTCATCGTAATTCATTGACATTAGGCCACATAACTGAATAATGTCTTCCTTCAGCGAAATACATCAAATGAGATCAACAATTATGACTCATAAACATGCCTTGCAGGCATAAAACAGCAGGGAATTAGCATGTGAGGCTGATAAATATGCATGTAAATAAGCTCCCAAAGGAATAACATGGGTTTGATTGATAGGTTTAGAATTGGAACATATGTAAACCCCTTTATTCCTCATTCTGGTGTAGCTAAGTAAAGATGCGTTTTACTTGTTAAAAAGTTTCAATAACTTTGTAAATCTTAATGCCACATCTGTTTTTTTTTTTTCTTGTGCATGTCACTTGTAAGATTAATTGAATTGTCTACAGGCTGGACGGCCCTCACATAAAGTAAATGGTGGAACATGTGAATGAGTGGCTATACATTTGTTGCTAGAAACAGAGGAAGAATCTTTGGGAAATCTCTGTTTTTACATTGTAAAATGATGTATGGTCATAAGAAATTTCTTTTGGAAATAAAGATGTGACTCGATAGATTATTCTGGCTCCCTCAGTAATACTTCATACCATCTTTTTCTACATTTTAGCTCCTAACAATGCAGTTTCTATTTATTTGCTGATTTCTTACTATTGATTTGATAGTCTATAATTAACATGTATCTTTTTAATAATTTTTTTTTCAGTTCTTGGTACTTAATTCTAGTCGTTCTAAATCAGTATTCAGGAACTATTGTGGGAGTGTATTAGAAAGTGCATGTTCAAATGCTAATCACATATCCAGGGAGACTCCAGTTCTGTGTTCATGCCTCTCAGCCATCAAATGACTTCGGGAAATATTAATTCCCTTCTCCAGGTTCAAAGTCACTTCAGGTAAATGAAAGAAGAAATGTGGTTTTTGATATCCTGGTGCAGAGTCTGAAGCTTTATTTCTTTGGAGGGTCTAGAGATTTGCTAACTGAAGGCATTATGGGATTAGTTAGTGCCCACTTCTATGTAGGAAATATTTTTCTGTCTCCCATTGATAATAGTAAATACAAAGGAACATCATTAGTTTAATATTATGAAACAGCCTGCAGTTTCAAAGGAATCATGTTTTTGATTTGGTGAGACAGGACTGGATTCTCTACAGCCTATATTCATCATTCTGCAGATCATGGTTGTTGATTATTGAGGATTAGGCCTTCTAAGTTCTGCAGCTGTGTTCTAGGTGCTTGGGACATATCATTGAACATAACAAAGATCCCTGCCTTCATGGAGCTTGCATTCTAACAGAGGGAAAGAGTAAATAATAAATATAATAAATAACAAAAATAAACAGCGTCTTTGAAAGCAGTAATTTCTTTGGGAAAAAAAGAAACGAATATTGCAATATTGCAATTTAAGGGGATTGATAGTGTATTATAAGTTATTATAAGTTGCAGAATTAAATATCAGAGCAGTTATTATTGAAAAAAAATTGAGCTAATATTTAAGGGAGATAAAGGAGTGAACCATGTAAGTTTTGGGGCAAGGACATTCCAAACTGAGGAAATAGCAAGTGTAAAGGTCCTAGGGTAAGAGCTGCCAAACATGTTCTGCAGGTCAAGCAGGCATAAAGAGGGATGTAAGTTAATGTAATCATTTTATCCTTTCTAATTTTCAATTGATGTTAGAGTCTTTTTAGTGTTCCTAAATGTCTGTACACTAGATCCAGGTTGGCTGAATTGCCATCTGCAGTGGTCCTGCTACTGGATTCCTCTGACCTTTGGTCATTCTTCCCTTTAAACCTTTTACATTTTGACACTTCATTATTTTATGCTGCCTATTCAAAATGTATACTTTCTTTTAACGTTATTCTTTTAGTCTCTTTTCTTCACTTGGAGTCAGATTCTACTAGAATCTTTTTTGACCCCAAAAGCATTTGAAAACACATGAAGATATTTGGGGGAAGGGGAGTTGTCATGGTAACTAGGGAACACCCCTGTTTCCTAGGCTGCAGTACAGTGTCATGATCTCGGCTCATTGCCATCTCTTACTCCTGGGTTTGAGCAATTCTCATGTCTCAGTCTCTTGAGTAGCTAGGATTACAAATGTATACCACCATGCCTGGTTATTTTATTATTATTATTATTTTTGTATTTTTAGTAGAGATGGGGTTTTGCCATGTTGGCCAGGCTGGTCTGAAACTCCTGGCCTCATGTGATCTGCCCGCCTTAGCCTCCTTACATGCGTGAGCCACTGAGCCTGGCCAAAATATTGTCTAATTATTCATCATTCTGTAGTGTTGAGTAAATGTAACTTTTTTGTGTCTATATTATGTAGTTTTGAGTAAATGTAACTTTTTTTGTCTGTGTCTTTGGACACTTGTAGCCAAAAAGAGGAAGAAGAACAGGAGGCATACAGGGTGTTTTAAGGTCTAGATTGAACCTGGACCTTGGAACTGCTTCCTAGGTGTTGCAAATGGGTAAGAAACATATGTAACAAACCTGCACGTTGTGCACATGTACCCTAAAACTTAAAGTATAATAGTAAAAATAATAAAAAAAAATCAAAAAAAAAAAAAAAAAAGAAGGTCTGGCAGAAGCTGGGCCCTAATTAGGTGGACTTAATAGTTAGCATTCTGCTTGATAAAATCAGAAAGGCACTGAAAAATGGGATGAAGGATCAGACCTAGAATGGTAGCAACAGAACATGTTAAGTGTACATTTTATCTATAGTAAAACAAAACATTTATAATTATGAAAAATATTGGGGAAGAGAACTCTTGACGGGTTTCTGAAAAAATAAGAGTAGACGTAGAAATCAGTTGTCATACCCACTATTAATAATTAAAGGTGAATACTTTGTATGTTTTCATTTTTAGTATTATTCCTTTATTTTAGAAAATACTAAATATTTATTGGAGCTTTCAAATTTCACTTCCCAAATTAATTATTTTCATCCTGTTTTTATTATAAACTTTTAAATTTAATTGTGATAAAGTTTCCAATCCTGATTTTTTTAGTAACTTAATATTCCTGTTGAAGATGGACTACTTGAGTCACGTTTGATAAAAATAAAACAATCTAAAGACATGATTACTAAAAAAAAAAAAAAAAGTAATTTTGCATATAAGGTGTTAAGCCAGTAAAATCAAGGACTCTTTATATTTATAGGAGTGTCTTGTTTAGTGGTCTAACTTGACATGAAGAGAAAAAAAAAGAATCCTTAAAGGAAATTACGGCCAGCCTATCTATTGGATAAGTATCTCCCAACCCAAATTATACTGGGAACTAATATACTGCCTAAAGTCCATCAGTTTCATGGAGTGAGGGAAAAGAGGAAATAAGTAAGTAGAAAAGAGAAATAGACATGAAATAATTGTAAGTGTGCCTAAACATTGCTTTAGATGTGTCTTCTTACACATTGGCTGTCTTAACTGCCTGAGACAAGCTATACAGCTCTCAGTTGAGGAACCTGTTGTATAGATACCCTTTATGTTACTCATCTATTTTCCTATCTACATATTTTTTTCTTTGAAAGCAGAGGCTGTGCATTTCATCTAGGCACTTAGCAGAAGCTCACTAAATTTTTACTAATAGAGCTGATTCATATTTTAGCTAGTAAAACGGTTATGTCAAGGCAGTAGCATTTCATCATGACATACCAAAATACTGACTTATATATTCTTACTGGGATGTGTTCTTCCATGGGTGTGACTATAGCAGTATCTCTAGGCAGAGGCAAAATATTTTTCAAGAAACAGTCTACGTTCCTGAGTAAGTACTCTGTTGATACCCTAGAATTTCATGCCACGCAAGATGGCAGGGATCCCTGTAACAGGAAAATGTGGAAAGTGCCATCAGTTGTCCATATCAATTCTAAGGTGACTGAATTCTTCACAATAGTTGAGTTGAAATAATATCATGTCCTATTGGGCCTAGCAGAAGGAATTGGGTAAAAATATGTTCCTCCAGGAATTGCCCTGCTGAACTGACTTTGTTTGGTATTTACCTTGTGTAAACTAGAAAATAGCTGCCAAAAAATTTTGAATTTGGATATATTTGATGATGAGCTTTTCCTTCTCTTACTAGTTAGACAACAGGATCCATTGCTGCTTGAAATACTTCTCAGGTTGTGATAATAAAACCATTTGAACTATTTGGAGAACAGCACATATACCCTGTTTGCAACAGCAGGAAGTATCACTTTATTCACGTTTATAAAGTGTATAAATAAGTTGAAAAGAAGTGTGTATGTGTTTGTGGAAGTTGAAGGAGTCATTTTACTTTCTGAGGATGAGGTGTGATTTCTTATTTTTTTATGTTTATTTTTGGTGATTTTATAACTTTATTTGATGTATTTGATGATCAGCAGTTAGTTCTCATCCACAATGACTGTCTGTAGATTTTTGAAAGTGGTAACAGGTGCATAGGTAACCAAAGTGTAGAACTCATTTGGTAGATCTTCATCCTTATTATGTTTTCTCGACAGCCACACATGGATATGGTATGGCACATTCCTTATTCCTTTGGCCCAGACAGCTTTGTTGAGCCTGCTATCAGTGCACAGTTCTGGAGTTCCCCTCTCCCTCATGACAGATTTCCAGATCTCTTTGAGTGCCTGACAGGCATGCTTCTTGAAGCCCACTCCATGGATGAACTTGTGAATGTTGATTGTATGCTCAGGTCACCACCTCATTGATGGGAGAATGACCCTTCTTCTTCTTTGTGGGAGCCATTCTAGTGGGCCCACGTTGGGGGTGTGATTTTTAAAAGTGAACAATCAGGTTTTATTTCTCAGCTGGTTTTTTTCTGTCAACTGGTAGAATAATTTTTTCCACGCCTTTTCTCTGCAGAGCAAGCTACCTGTTGGACAGTAGAGAAGAAGTGGTCATTGCTGTGGCCACCAGAGCCTTTTCTTTATCTAGTGCGGCAACATCACCTTCTGCTGGTGAACTTTATGATCACTCAAATATGAATTTTATATAATTTTCATGTGTCACAGAATACTGTTTTTTTTGATCTTGAAAAAAATTTTTTGAAATATAGAAACTATTCTTAGCTCATGGGCCACACAGAAATAGTTGTAGTTTTCAGATACTTCACCAGGACTTCTTCAGAAAGAATCACATAATATTGCTAATGGAAGAAGGATATAGATGAAAAAAATAGATGATTCATGTATGGTTTTAATCACATGGTAGGGGTGAAAACCGTGTCAAATGAGAAAATGGGAACAGTGTTCAGTATATCATGGTGGTAGCAGTAGTAAAGTAAGTTAAATAAGGTTAGAGACTGCCCTAGTTTTAGGAAGAATTTCTAGGGCTCTATGACCCAGTTTCTGTTGAAACATGAAGGAATCAACGAGGAAAGATTTGAAGGAAACCAGGAAAGATTTGAAGTTTACATGAAAGAAATAGTTATAGTATTTCTCCCAATAAAGGAGAAAGGAGAGAATAAAATGGGAAATTAGATCTCTCTTCCTTTGAGATAGTAGAAAAACACAATAAAATGGATGCATATTTAGAGAAATTTTGAGCTTTAAGCGTGTGGTGGCATCTTGGTTTGAGGTGGAGTAATTAGTTGTGAAAACCAGCAACTCTTATCTGATTAAGAATAAGGAATGGACAGGCGCAGTGGCTCACGCCTGTAATCCCAGCACTTTGGGAGGCCGAGACGGGCAGATCACCTGAGGTCGGGAGTTCGAGACCAGCCTGACCAATATGGAGAAACCCTGTCTCTACTAAAACTACAAAATTGACGGGGTGTGGTGGCGCATGCCTGTAATCCCAGCTGCTTGGAAGTAGCTACTTGGAAGGCTGAGGCAGGAGAATCACTTGAACCTGGGAGGTGGAGGTTGTGTTGAGCCGAGATCGCACCGTGGCACTCCAGCCTGGGCAACAAGAGCAAAACACCGTCTCAAAAGAAAAAAAAAAAAAAAAGGAATAAGGAATGCTATTACTGATTGGGAATGTGAGAAATATTATGTGAATAAAATTAATACTCAAATCAACAGCTGTGAGAAGAGATATGATTGCATGAAATTAGCAGGCCACATTCTGCTTTCTGCAATGATGAGGGCAGAGATCAGTGGCTGGGAAGTACAGTTGTTTATATATGTGTTTCAGGGCCGAAACTGGGATGAGGCAAATGACAGGATCATTATTACTGACTTTTCTTTAGCCTTGGGCTCCAATGTGGCCTGATATGGCAATATTAAATTTTATCTTCATTTAAAATTTTGATATTTTGTTAATCATGAATCTTTTGGAATCATTCAGTTTTTTAAAATATTATATTTAAGTATTTTTATGTTAATTACTTAGTTTTGAGCACCCCCTTAAATGGTATGCCCAAGGTTAAGCACCAAATTTTCTTAACTCACTTCACCCTAATCCTAGTCCTAATTTGTTGAATGAACAGTGAGTTCTCCCCAGGTTGACTACTGACTTGCAAACTGTAACTAATGACCAGAGAAGCCAGAAACATAGGGTCTTAGACAATTGGAGCTTGAGATGATCGACTGTAGTATCCAATCCAATGGAACCCAGAAGTAGGCAAATAAATATCAGCAAGTTAAAGAGTGAGCTGGCTTTTGACATCTAGTCCATGCTTTCCTATCCTACTGTCAGAATGCTTGTAGAAACAGAGATGTGATATTAAGAAGAGATATAACCCAGAATATTTATCAGTAATATGCCAGACACCAGGAAGAATCTCTACAAACTAAAATGCAAATGGAACTTAGAAGCAGAGTAGTAGTACAGCAGGATATAATGATGGAAGGAGGTTTTTTAACATTATTTTTTGTTTTTGCTTTTAATTCCACTGCATGTCTGTACCTTTGAAATTCCAAACCTTTCAGGAAAGAAAGCTGTTTTCTGCTCTGAGGGAGTTGCTTCTGACATAGTGGACTATTTCATGACCACACAGACCCCTTACCCCAACTATTCACCCATTAGTGCTTTGCTTTATTAAGAAGTAAGGTTCCTGATAATGTAATATGACCAAGGTAAAAGAAGATAGGTCATGGCACATTTCATTCAGAAATAAGAAACAATGCCAGGAAGATCCATAGGATGGATCTATGCTGTCTGGCATTGCATTTTTATTGATACAGTTTAAAAGAGAAGATCTGCTTCAGTTCATACAGTCTTTATTATTATTCTGTATAGATAGGCAAGCAGTAGAAGGAACCCAGGTGAACTTTCCTTTTACCTTTAGAGCCATAGTAAGTAAATTACAACTAATATTAGAAATTTGAGGGCTGGGCCCAGTGGCTCATGCCTGTAATCCCAGCATTTTGGGAGGCTGAGGCGGGAGGATTGTTTGAGCCCAGGAGTTCAAGACCAGCCTGGGCAACATAGTGCGACCTCCATCTCTACAAAAAAATAAAAATTAGCTGAGTGTGGTGACCTGCACCTGTCCTAGCTATTCAGGAGGCTGAGATGGGAGAGGATCTCTTGAGCCTGGGAGTTTGAGGCTGCAGTGAGCTATGATCACACCATTGCACTCCAGCCTTGGTGACAGTGAGACCCTGGCTCAAAAAAAAAAAAAAAAAATTAAGATCCAAAACATTTAAATATAGTACGTGGGTAATGAAGGAAACCAGGAAATTAATGTGGCACTACATCCTCTTCTCCGCTGATTTATTAGGAAAGAGCAAAGCAGACCTTAACAATGAATAAACAGTCAAACAAAAACCAAAAGACTCAGAGTATAAAATAAGTGTAACATTTTTCTGAGGGGAAAGAAGAAAGACATATTTTTTGAAAAGATTTAAATCTAGGAAAAATAAGTAAATTTTTTAAAATATAATTTTTATTTTCCATAAGAAAACATATTTTTTTTGAAACAAAGTAGGAATGATGTTAAAAAGACTGAGTTGAAATTTGCCTGAGATATTGGAAAAGATTCAGAGGGAATTGGAGAGAGAAAATGATAAGACATTAAAATGTGATAGCAGAAATGAAATGTCTCTTAGAAGCAGTAAAAGACAGAATCAATAAAGCAGAAATTTAAAGCATAGATAGGGAGGAGAAATTAAAGGGATGATATAAAATAAGGTGGTGGGTGCAGTGAGAGCCAACATCCCTTCTAGAATATTGAGCTTATAGGAAGTGGGTTAGAGAAGATGGGAGACCAGTTCACAAGGACATTTGATTCTTTGGTAGGGAGTTTAGATTTGAATTAGTAATCAGGTGAAACAACACACATACACACTCACACGTGCACACACACATACATACACAGAAAAAGAGACAGATTTATACACAGTACTCCAAGCCCTTGATCTCTGCCTCCTTGGCAAACAGGATTATTTATATGAAGATTATTCTGATGGTTATTTTTTAAATTCTAAGAAGTAAAAGTCTGTAGGTTAGGTTATGAAGCCAGTGAATGGAGTGATGGCTTTGCAAATGAAAAGTAATATAAGTAGCTTAAAGCATTGCAGAACATTCAGTAACTATCAGATACTGAAGTTAGTGAATGATGGAAATCTTCTCAGTCTTGGATTTGAGAGAAGCCCACAGTATGTACGTAAGAACACATTAACAAAACTTGTTGGAAGTGTACAGAAAGGAGACTTCCAACCAGAGGTGTGTTTGCACGTTCGTATATGTGTGTGTAAAGAAAACATGAACAATTATCTTAACTGAAAATGTTAAACTGTGCTTGCATTGTTGCATTCATATTAACATACCTGAGAGTAATACGTACCATAAACTACCTAATTATACTGACTTGTCGTATACTGTGCTGGAATCAACTTACAGTAGGATGTTATTTTCTGTGCTTTATTTGCAAGTTAACATTTTAATAATTATCATAAATAGTTACCTGATTTGCATATTGTGGTGCATAATCCAACTGTTCTGTGGATCAACCACAGTTCTCTTATTATTCGTGCCAAGACTTCTATATTAGTCTGAATAATCTATCGTAGACTGCATTTCTGTTTCCAGTTCTCTGAGCTTTTTATAACTCTAAATATAGTGCTTTTTTAATCAAAAGATTGAATCTTACATGTGTTAGTATAATAATCTTTCTGACCCACTAGTATATTGAAGTTAATTTTTATTATTGTATAATTTCCAACATTTCTATGTAGTATCTTTTTTTTTTTTTTAACCATCATAACCCTGTGAGCTTGGCATTGAAGTGTTGCATCCTTTTTTGGCATATATGTATATATGCAAGAGTGGGCCTATGCGCTAAGAGCTGAAAAATTTGAAAAATATATTTGAAAATAGTCAAGTTTGACTCTCAAGAGTCAAATTACAAAATGTATGTAAAATAGATAGCATAATAGAAATGATCATGTTAAAGGGGAAAAATGGCTGAGAGGCCAGATTAAGAACTTCACTATAGTGTAATCAATTGTACTAACATACTTAGAGGAAAACTGAACCTGTGTGAAGGAGGAGTGGCTAGAATTGGGAAAGAGTAAATATTCGTAATAACCATTTGAGCATTAGCTACAGAAATAGGAATTGTTTTAGAAAGCCATAACGTTCTCATCATTCATCCCCAAAGATGTGGAAGGATGAATGCATCAAGCTAGAGGAATTTGAAGCCATTAAAGTGAGATTTTTCTGACCCCCTCTAATTTGGCATTTTCCTTATCAATTTATCTTCTGAAACTGTGAATTCCCAGGTAGTTTTTGTTACATGTAAAGATCATATCGGTTAGGTTCTTATGAATATCTAAGTCTCCACATTTTTTGGCTTCCCATAACATGTCATTAATTGGCATATATACTTTAATTTTTATATAAACAGAATTGGCTTGAAGTACCTGACTCCAGTGAAACAGGGCGTACTGAAAAGTTTACCTTTTAAAATACAAAGACTAACTACTTAACATTAGAGTGCTAGAGGTATAAATATTAGATAGACCATGTTCCATGAAGGCTATTTTTGTGTAAGTATACTCCTGTCATTAAATGGAACCAGATATATCCTGCTGAATTTTTATTTTCATCCTGTCCTTATCTGCTATTCGCTGTAAAGCATAGGATCAAATTTGCAAGGAAAACCCTATGTTTTTCTAAGACATGTGCCTTCAATTCATCTATGTGTTATGAGCAATTCAGTTATCTGTTAACAGTGAATAATCATTAACTCAGGCTGTAAATCTTTTTTTTTTTTTCCTTTAAGAGATCGGTTACACTAATGTTGCCCAGGCTGGCCCTGAACTCCTGGGCTCAGGCAGTCCTCCCATTTCAGCCTCCTGAGTAGCTGGGACTGGAAGTGAGCACTGCTGCATCCAGCCCCTCACCCAGCCATTAACCTATGCCTTAAAACGCTCCATAAAAAATATGTAATGGTGCAATATTTATTAAGTGTGCTCTACAGTATCATTTTTGAATGTTTGAAGTATTCTCTATAACAGAGGTCCTCAACCCCCAGGCTGTGGCCTGTTAGGAACCGGTCACAGCCAGAAGTGAGCGACAGACAAGTGAGCATCACTACCAGAGCTCTGCCTCCTGTCAGATCAGTAGCGGCTTTAGATTGTCATAGGACCATGAACCCTGCGCATGCGAGGGATGTGGGTTGCACACTCCTTATGAGAATCTAATGCCTGATGATCTGAGGTGGAACAGTTTCATCCTGAAGCCATCCCTGTGCCCCTACCTGTGGAAAAATTGTATTCCATGAAACCAGTTTCTGGGGCCAAAAAGATTGAGGACCGCTGCTCTATAAGAAACTATTACTGAAATAAGGTATAAAGTCTTTATCTTACTTATATCTATATCCTCTACGGTGCCCACACACAAGGTGCTTTTTACACTTAAGTTGTTAAAATAAAATAGTTCTTTAAACTTAATGGAAAATAAGTGTAATCATGAAATATTTTTCTCTGATCTACATGTACTCATTCTTATGGTTAGAAATTTGGTCAGCTTGTCTTGGTTGGGGGTTTTGTATGGCTACGCGTTAGTTAACTGCTTAACTTTGGCAGAATGAAGGTACCAATGCATGCAAAGTGGTAACTTTAGCTGTACAATTGTTGAATGAGTGAGCCTAAGTGGAAAGTTAGTAAGCTTTGAAAACCACAATACATAGAGTTAAATATAAGTAGTTGGGATGACTTACGGTTTCTGATCAGAGATGTAGCGAGCTGGAAAGACATCACTCCCAAATGTAAAACAATGAAAAGCTGAAAACCAAGTTCACAGCTTGTCTTGACCACTTCTCTGAGTGCTGAAATTTCAGACCCATGGACAGACCCAGAATCTAGAGACAAATACCTGCAGGGAGAGGCATCCTACAAGTACTGACTTACCTGGATAAGACAACAGCTGTACACCTCTAGAAAGAGATCAACTAAGATGATCGTTACATTGATAGAAGCCAAGTGTATACTGATGAGAAAGGATGAATATCCTGGGACCCACAAATACAGAGGGAACCCACACCCTCTTGCAGGCTTGTTTATGAACCCGTCAGTAAAAGAAAATGCCCTCCGTGGTGAGGAACAGGGGGAATATTACAGCAGCCATAGCCTGAGGGGGAATAATCTCCACGTGGACTCTGGAACAAAGCTATATTTTGTCAGAAGCGCTGCAACAATTACCATTCCCCTTAAGTACTGATGAAATCTTTTTGCAGTTGGGGTATGGGAACAGGGAAAAAACCCTCAGCCCCTGAGGAAGGGGCAGGAATATCTACAGTGATAAAAACTATACTAGGGGAAGAGAAGGATCACGGAGAAGGCTGTATACCACAGACTTAGGGTCACAGTGTTCACCTAAGACTGAGGGTGAGTCAGAAGACCGAAGAAGACCTTCCTCCGTTTCTTACTCTGCTGTTAGGATGATAAGTACCTTAGTAAATAACTTTTTTGAGTACAAAGGAAAGACGTGACTTAGTATGTAGGTAGCTGTTCTGAAAATGAAGAAAGAAATATTTTTACAAACTAAATCCCGCACCCCAATATAAGGTATCATTTAGGAATGGTAGCCTGTAGAGCACTGAGTGTAGTGTAGAAGTAACAAACTTCAAACCTAGCTCACCTTCTAATTATGTTGATGCAAACCCCTGTGCTAAAGTTTTAGCAGAAGGAAACATGTGGCCATATCCAAGCAATGAAAACTGTTTTAGTCTTTACTGTCATACTGATGACAGTAATACATGAGAATTTAAACAAAAAGTTAAAAGCATATGAACGCGCAAGAAAAAAAAAACACTCAAAATAGATAAAGCAATTAGAACCAGAACACAAATGCAGATATGACATATATGGTGGAACTGTCCCATAAGTATTCTTAAATAACTATGATGAATATGTTGAAGGCTTTAATGGAAAAGCTGGGCAACATTCAAGATCAGGTGGTTAATTTCAGCAGAGATACAAAAATTTTATTTGAATTAAAAGGAAGTCCTAGAAATGTAAAACATAGTAACAGAAATGGAGAATGCCTATGTCAGGGTCATCAGTAGAACTGGCAGGCAGTGAGCTGAAAGATAGGTCAATAGAAATCACCCAGACTGCAACACAAAGAGAAATAATAATGAACCATTCAGAACAGAACACCCAAGAACCATGAGAAATATCAAATGGTACATGTAATTGGAGTCTTGGAAAAAAAGAGAGAGAAAAGAGTAGAAGAAGAATTTGAAGAAATAATGGCTAATAATTTTTCAAAATTTATGACAGACATCAAACTAGAGATTCAAGAAATTCAGAGAACTTAAAGCAGAATATAGAAAATAAAAATTTAAAAACCAACAACATTGTATATCATTCACACTAATAAAAACAAAAGACAAAGAATGTCTTAACGACAATTAGAAAAAAATACTATATATTGTTCTAGCAAAAAATAGAAAACAAATGCAAAAGATACTACCCCCCAAAATGTTTTCTTTTGCTATTGAAAGTCACTCTACATTCTCACTGTTAGTCCCATAAAACCACTATTCAACTTTTTGTCTTATAACTATAAATTTGCTTTTTCAGACATGTCATATAAATGTAACTACATGGCATTTATGACTGTGCCTGTCTTTTGTTTAACAAAATGTTTTTGTGGTTCAACCATTTTATAGCATGTATCCGTACTTTGTTCCTTTTTATTGCTGAATAGCATTCCATTTTATTGTTATGCCACATTTTTTTACTCACTCATTTTGTATTTTAGATTTTTGAGGAACCTCCAAACTGTTCTTTGTAGTGGTTGTACTAACTTACATTGCCACCAGCAGTGTATAAGGGTTCTACATCCTCACCAGCATTTGTTATTGGCTGTCTTTTGGATAAAAGCCATTTTAACTGGAGTGAGATGCTATCTCATTGTAGTTTTGATTTGCATTTCTCTGATGATCGGTATGTTGAACACCTTTTCATATGCCTGTTTGCCATTTCTGTGTCTTCTTTTGAGAAATGTCTATTCAAATCTTTCACCCATATTGTAATCAGACTGTTAAATTTTTTCTTAGAGAGTTTTGTGAGCTCCTTATATAGTCTTGTGATTAATCCCTTGTCACATGGGTAGTTTGCAGATATTTTCTCCTATTATGTGACTTGTGTCTTCACTTTGTTCATTTTTTCTATTACTACACAGAATATTTTTAACTTGATGTGATCCCATTTGTCAATTTTTGGTTTGATTGCCTGTGCTTATGGGGTATTACTCAAGAAATCTTTGCCCAGACCAATGTCCTGAAGAGTTTCCCAAATTTTTTTTTTGTGGTAGTTTAATAGTTTGAGGTCTTAGATTTAAGTCTTTAATCATGTTTTTATTTGATTTTTCTATATGTCAGAGATAGGGCTCTAGTTTCATTCTTCTGCATATAGATATTCAGTTTTCACACTACCATTTATTGAAGAGACTGTCTTTTCCCTGATGTATGTTAGTGGCACCTTTGTCAAAAATGAGTACCATGTAGGAGTGTGGGTTTGTTTCTGGGTTCTCTATTCTGTTCTATTTGTCTGTGTTTGTTTCTGTACTAGTGCCATGCTGTTTTGGTTATTATAGCTCTGCAGTATAATTTAAAATCAGATAATATGATTCCTCCTATTGTGTTCTTTTTTGTTTTATTTTGTTTTTGAGACAGGGTCTCATTCTTTCACCCAGGCTGGAATGCAGTAGTGCAGTCTCAGCTGCCTGCACCTCTGCCTCCCAGCCTCAAGGAATTCTCCCACCTCAGCCTCCCAAGTAACTGGACTACAAGTGTGCACCATGACACCTGGTTAATTTTTTTGTAATTTTTATAGAGATGGGGTTTCTTCATGTTGCCCAGGTTGGTTTCGAACTCCTGAGCTCAAGCAATCCACTGCATTGGCCTCCCAAAGTGTTGGGATTACAGGCGTGAGCCACTGCACCAGCCCTATATATATATATACACATATGTATATATATATACACACACACACATATATACACACATATATACATATATACACACACACGTGTGTGTATATACTTTTTTTGGCTTATACATATATACACACATATATACATATACATCTATACACATACATATACATATACATATATACACATATACACATATATACATATATACACATATATACAATAATAATTGTATACAATATATACAATATATAATATATATGTATACATGTATATATATACAATATGTATATATACATATATACACACACACGTGTGTGTGTGTGTGTGTGTATACTTTTTTTTTTTGGCTTAGGATAGCTTTGGTTATTTTGAGTCTTCTGTGGTTCCATATACATTTTAGGACAGTTTTTTCTACTTGTGTGAGGAATGTCATTTGGTATTTTGATAGAGAATGCATTGAATCTGCAGACTGCTTTGGCAGACTGCTTTGGGTAGTATGGACATTTTAGCAATGTTGAGGTTTCCAATCCATGAACATGGAATATCTTTCCTTTTGTTGTTGTTGTTGTTGTTGTCCTCTTCAGTTTGTTTCATCAATCTTTGATAGTTTTAATTGTAGACATCTTTTACTTCTTTAAGTTAATTCATAAGTATTTAATTTTATTTGTGGCTATTGTAAATGGGATTACTTTTTTTATTCTGTTTGAGATTCCTCACTGTTGGCATATAGAAATGCTACTGATTTTTGACTGGGCCGCGGTGGCTTATGCCTGTAATCCCAGTACTTTGGGACACCAAGGCAGGCGGATCACGAGGTCAGGAGATCGAGACCATCCTGGCTAACATGGTGAAACCCCGTCTCTACTAAAAATACAAAAAAATTAACCAGGCATGGTGGCGGGCACCTGTAGTCCCAGCTGCTCAGGAGGCTGAGGCAGGAGAATGGCGTGAACCCAGGAGGCGGAGCTTGCAGTGAGCCGAGATCGCGCCACTGCACTCTAGCCTGGGTGACAGAGCGAGACTCCATCTCAAAAAAAAAAGAAAAAAAAATGCTATTGATTTTTATATGTTGATTTTGTATCCTGCAACTTAAATGAATTTATCAGTTCTACTAGTTTTTTTTTTGTAGAGTCTTTACGTTTTTCCAAATATAAGATCATATCATTTGCAAACAAGGATAATTTGCTGTTTTATTTTCCAATTCGGATACCATTTATACCGTTCTCTTATCTGATTGCCCAAGCTTGGACACCCAGTACTCTGTTGAATAACAGTTGTGAAAGCAGGCATTCTTGTTGTCTTCTAGATCTTAAAGAAAAGGCTTTCAATTTTTCTTCATTCAGTATGATACTGGCTGTGGGTCTGTCATATATGGCTTTTATTATGTTGAGATATGTTCTTCTGTCTCCAGTTTTTTAAAGGCTTTTATCCTGGAGGATAAAAGGAATGCTGAACTTTATCAGATGCTTTTTCAGCATGAATTTAAATGATCATATGGTTTTCATCCTTTATTCCATTGGTAGGATGTATCACATTGATTGATTCGCATATGTTGATTTATACTTGCATCTCTGAGATAAATCCCACTTGGTCATGATGAATGACCTTTTTAATGTATTGTTTATTTCGATTTGCTAGTATTTTGTTGAGGACTTTTTGCATCATTATTCATCAGAAATATTGACCTGTAGTTTTCTGGTTTGATGTGTCTTTGTCTAGGTTTTGGTATATTGGCATTGTAGAATTAGTTTGGAAGTATCCCCTTGGCCTCTAGTTTTTGGAATAGTTTGAGTTTAGTAGGATTGGTGTTAGTTCTTCTTTAAATGTTTGGTAGAATTCAGCAGTAAAGCGTAAAGCCATTATGGCTTTGATCTTGTTACTCATTATTGGTCTGTTCAGGTTTTGGATTTCTTCATGGTTTGATCTTGGTAGGTTGTATGTGTCTAGGAATTTAAACATTTCCTCTAGATTGTCCAATTTATTGTCTTATAGTTGTTCATAGTAGCCACTAATGATTCTTTCAATTTCTGAGGTATCTGTTATAGTGTTTTCTTTTTCATCCATGATTTATTTGAGTCTTCTCCATTATTTTTCTTTGTTACTATGGCTAAAGGTTTGTCAATTTTATCGTTTCGAAAAACCAACTTTTTATTTCTTTTTTTTATTGTTTTGTTTATTTCAAATTCATCTATTTCTGATCTGATCTTCATTATTTCTTTTCTTCTCGTAATTTTGGGTTTGGTTTGCTTTTGCTTTTCTAATTCTGTAAAATGCATCATTAGTTACCTATTTGGAATTTTTCTTCTTTTTTTGATGTAGGCACTTACAGCTATAAATTTCCCTCTTACTACTGCTTTTGCTGTATCCCATAGGTTTTGGTGTGTTGTGTTTCCATTATCATTTGTTTCAAGACACTTTTCTTTTTTTTTTTTTATTTCTTCATTGACCTACTGGTCTTTCTGGAGCATATTGTTTAATTTCCATGTGTTTGCATAGTTTTGAAAATTCCTCTTGTTATTGATTTGTAGTTTTATTCCATTGTGGTTAGAGAAGATGCTTGATAGTATTTTTTTTTAATGTTTTAAGACTTGTTTTGTAAACTAACATATGGTCTATCCTGGAGAATGATCCATTTGCTGAGGCAAAGAATGTGTATTCTGAACCTGTTGGATGAAATGTTCTGTAAATATCTGTTGAGTCCATTTGTTCTATTTTGCTGATTAAATCTGATGTTTCTTTTTTGATTTGTTTGTCTGGGAGATATTTCCATTGCTGAAAGTGGGGTGCTGAATTCTCTAGCTATTATTGTGTTAGTGTCTATGTGTCTCTTTAGCTTTAATAATATTTGCTTTATATGTTGGATGCTCAGTACTGGATGCATATATATATTTATAATTGTTTTATCCTCTTGCTGTGAATTGACCCTTTTTTCATTATATGATGACATTCTTTGTCTGGATATCTATTTTGTCTGATGTAAGTATAACTACTTTTGTTCTTTTTTGGTATCCACTGGCATGGAATATCTTTTTCCATCGTATATTTTCAGTCTCTGTGTATCCTTATAGGTAAAGTGTGTTTCTTGTAGGCAATAGATCACTGTGTCTTGGGTTTTCATCATGTCTTGGTTTTTCATCCATTCAGACCTTCTGTCTTTATGCCCTTTAATTTGAGAGTTTAGTCTATGTACATTTAATGTTATTATTGATAAGTAGGGACTTACCCCTGCCATTTTGTTGTTTTCTGGTTGTTTTTAATCTTCCCTTCCTTCCTTCCTGTCTTCCTTCTAGCGAAGTTGATTTTCTCTGGTGGTATGATTTCAGTTCTTGCTTTTTATTTTTTTGTGTATCCATTGTATGTTTTTCAATTTGAGCTTACCATGGGGCTTATACATACTATCTTATAACTCATTACTTTAAACTGATAGCAACTTAACACTGATTGTGTAAACAAAGAAACACGCAATTAAAAAAAAGCAATAAAAACTCTTTATTTCTGACCCTTTGGAGTTTGATTGTTAAATGCCTTGAGGTAATCACCTTTGGGTTAAATCTGCTTGGTGTTCTATAACCTTCTTGTAATTTTTTTTCTTTTTTGACGGAGTCTCGCTTTGTTGCCCAGGCTGGAGTGCAATGGCGGTGCTCTCTGAGCTCACTGCAACCTCCACCTCCCAGATTCCAGCGATTCTCCTGCCTCAGCCCTCCGAGCAGGGATTACAGGCGCCCACCACCACGCCCGGCTAATATTTTACTTTAAGTTCTGGGATACATGTGCAGAACATGCAGGTTTGTTACATAGGTATACACGTGCCATGGTGGTTTGCTGCACCCATCAACCCGTCATCTACATTAGGTATTTCTCCTAATGCTATCCCTCCCCTTCCCCCCCAGTGTTATTTCTAGTTCTAGATCCTTGAGGAATTGCCACGCTGTCTTCCACAATAGTTGAACTAATTTATACTCCCACCAGCAGTGTAAAAATATTCCTATTTCTCCACATCCTCTCCAGCATCTGTTGTTTCCTGACTTTTTTTTAATGATCACCATTCTAACTGACATGAGATGGTATCTCATTGTGATTTTGATTTGCATTTCTCTAATGACCAGTGATGATGAGCTTTTCTTCATGTTTGTTGGCCACGTAAATGTTTTCTTTTGTGAAGTGTCTGTTGATATCCTGGTTATTTTGCCCATTAGTTGATGCAGTTTCTTCATAGTGTTGATGGTCTTTACATTTTGGTATGTTTTTGCAGTGGGTGGTACTG
The DNA here is from genome assembly GCF_029281585.2 of Gorilla gorilla gorilla. NCBI lineage: Eukaryota > Metazoa > Chordata > Mammalia > Primates > Hominidae > Gorilla > Gorilla gorilla. The sequence continues at coordinate 27,290,992 of NC_086017.1, read as the reverse complement.
CTTTTTCCTTTCCATATTTAGTTCTTCCTTCAGAACTCTTGTAAGGCAGGCCTGGTGGTGACAAAATCTCTCAGCATTTGCTTGTTTGTAAGGGATTTTATTTCTCTTCCACTTACGAAGCTTAGTTTGGCTTGAGATGAAATTTTGGGTTGAAAATTCTTTTCTTTAAGGATGTTGAATATTGGACCCCACTCTATTCTGGCTTGTAGGGCTTCTGCTGAGAGATCCGCTGTTAGTCTGATGGGCTTTGTGGGCAATCTGACCTTTCTCTCTGGCTGCCCTTAACATTTTTTCCTTCATTTCAACCTTGGTGAATCTGACGATTATGTGTCTTGGGGTTGTTCTTCTGGTAGAGTATCTTAGTGATATATTCTGTATTTCCTGAATTTGAATGTTGGCCTGCCTTGCTAGGTTGGGGAAGTTCTTTTGGATAATATCCTGAAGTGTGTTTTCCAACTTGGTTCCATTCTCTCCATCACTTTCAGGTATACCAATCAAACGTAGGTTTGGTCTTTTCACATAGGCGCATATTTCTTGGAGGCTTTGTTCATTCCTTTTCATTCTTTTTTCTCTAATCTTGTCTTCATGCTTTATTTCATTAAGTTGATCTTCAATCTCTGATATCCTTTCTTCCACTTGATCGATTCTGCTGTTGATACTTGTGTATGCTTCATGAAGTTCTTGTGCTGTGTTTTTTAGCTCTATCGGGTCATTTATGTTCTTCTCTACACTGGTTATTCTAGTTAGCAGTTCCTGTGACCTTTTATCAAGGTTCTTAGCCTCTTTGCATTGAGTTAGAACATGCTCCTTTAACTCGGAGGAGTTTGTTATTACCCACCTTCTGAAGCCTACTTCTGTAATTCATCAAACTCATTCTCTGTCCAGTTTTGTTCCCCTGCTGGTGAGGAGTTGTGATCCTTTGGAGGAGAAGAGGTATTCTGGTCTTTGGAATTTTCAGCATTTTTGCGCTGCTTTTTCCTCATCTTCGTGGGTTTATCTACCTTTTATCTTTGATGTTGATGACTTTTGGATGGGGTTTTTGCGTGGGTGTCCTTTTTGTTGATGTTGATGTTATAGCTTTCTGTTTGTTAGTTTACCTTCTAACAGTCAGGCCCCTCTTCTGCAATTCTGCTGGAGTTTGCTGGGGGTCCTCTCCAGACCCTGTTTGCCTTGGTATCACCAGCGGAGGCTCCAGAACAGCAAAGATTGCGGCCTGCCCCTTCCTCTGGAAACTTCATCCCAGAGGGGCATCTGCCAGATGCCAGCCGGAGCTCTCCTATATGAGGTGTCTGCCGATCCCTGCTGGGAGATATCTCCCAGTCAGGAGGCACGGGGATCAGGGACCCACTTGAGGAGGCAGTCTGTCCCTTAGCAGAGCTTGAGCACTGTGCTGGGAGATTCGCTGCTCTCTTCAGATTCTGCAGGCAGGAATGTTTAAGTCTGCTGAAGCTGCTCCCACAGCCCCTCTTCCCCCAGGTGCTCCGTCGCAGGGAGATGGGAGTTTTATCTATAAGCCCCTGACTGGGGCTCCTGCCTTTCTTTCAGAGATGTCCTGCCCAGAGAGGAGGAATCTAGCGAAGCAGCCTGGCTACAGCAGCTTTGCTGCACTGCAGTGGGTTCCGCCCAGTTCGAACTTACTGATGGCTTTCTTTATACTCTGAGGGGAAAACTGCCTACTCAAGCCTCAGTAATGGTGGACGCCCCTTCCCCTACCAAGCTTGAGTATCCCAGGTCGACTTCAGATTGCTGTGCTGGCAGCAAGAATTTCAAGCCAGTGGATCTTAGGTTGCTGTGCTTTGTGGGGGTGGGATCCACTGAGCAAGACCACTTGGCTCCCTGGCTTCAGCACCCATTCCACGGGAGTGAACAATTCTCTCTCTGTGGCATTCCAGGTGCCACTAGGGTATGAAAAAAAACTCCTACTAGCTTGGTGTCTGCCCCAAATGGCTGCCCACTTTGTGCTTGAAACCCGGGGCCCTGGTGGTGTAGACACCTGCAGGAATCTCCTGGTCTGCAGGTTGCGAAAACCGTGAGAAAAGCATAGTATCTGGGCTGGATAACATCGTCTCTCATGGCACAGTCCCTCATGGCTTCCCTTAGCTAGGGGAGGGAGTTCCCCAACCCCTTGGGCTTCCCAGGTGAGGTGGTGCTCCACGCTGCTTCTGCTCACCCTCGGTGGGCTGCACCCACTTTCTAACCAGTCCCAATGAGATGAGAAGCGTACCGCAGTTGAAAATGCAGAAATCACCTGCCTTCTGCGTTGGTGTCTCTGGGAGCTGTTCCTTTTTGGCCATCTTGCCAGATCCCATGAATAAGGACTTTTATAGAGGAGAAGTCAGTACCTGGCTTGAAAGCTTCAAAGGACAGGCTGACTCTCTTGTTAGAGGCTAATGTAGTTGGTGATATTTAGTTAAAGCTGATGTTCATTAACAATTTTGAGGATCCTAGGGCCCTTAAGAGTTATATTAAATCTCCTCTCACTGTGCTCTGTAAATAGAACAATAAAGGCTGGATGTTAGTACATTTGCTTATAGCATGGTTGACTGAATATTTTAAGCCTATTCTTGTGACCTACTGATCAGAAAAAGAAGATGCCTTTCAAAAATGACTTCTCTTTGATAAGGCACCTGGTCACACAAAAGCTCTGGTAGAGATGTACAAGATTAATGTTGTTTTCATGCCTGCCAACACAGCATCCATTCTGCAGCCCCTGGATCAAGTAGTCATTTCTACTTTCACATCTTATTATTTAAGAAATACATTTCATAATTGATAGCTGCCATAGATAGTGATTCCTCTGATGTGTCAGAGCAAAATACATTGGAACCTTCTGGAAAGAAGTCATCATAATAGATCTATTAAGAATATTCATGATTCATGGGAGGAGGTCAGAATATCAGCCTGAACAGGGGTTTTAAAGGAGTTGATTCCAGCCCTCATCGCTGACTTGGAGACGTTCAAGTTTTAAGTTCAAGACCTCCTCAGTGGAGGAAGTAACTGCCGATGGACAGGAAATAGCAAGAGAACTGGAATTAGAAGTGGGCACTGAAGATGTTAATATATTCCTGCAATCTCATGATAAAACTGTAATGAATGAGGAGTTGCTTCTTTTGGATAAGCAGAGAAAGTAGTTTCTTGAGATGGAATCAGCCTTGAACCCGAGGGCTCCGGTGATCTACCTGTCTGAGCCTCCTAAGTGCTACTGAGACTACAGGTGCACATTAACACTCCTGGCTACAAAGTTAATTACCCTAAAAATTAAAGAGCTTTTACAAATCAATAAGAATTGGATAATTTAGCAGTGAAAACAAGTTTAACCAGCTATTTAAAAATGGCGAGATGCAAATTTCCAATAAACATATTTTAGAAGTTTAGTTTTCCTGATATTCCAAGAAATACAAATGTACACAAGATCCTGTTAGATGGGAAAAATAGTTTTGAAACATTATTGTCTACTTTGATGATTAATTGGTAAAAGCTTAATGCCAGCCAGTTTAGGATGTATATATCGATGACTGACATGTTTATTCTACTGTATGATTTATCTTTTCAGCCTGAGTTCATGATCACCATAAGAATTAAGTTGTACTTTCCCTCTCTTCTCAGGTATTTCAAAACCTTTGTAATTTAAACTTATGATTTCCTGAAGATTGACTCTGCTCATTCCATAAAGAAAATAGAAATTATTAGGTGGGAGCTTTAGCTTTCTGTAACAGAGTTACCTGCAACTACATCTGTATCTTTCTGTTTTTTTTCCCTAGTGATGTCTCTTCCGTTTCAGATCAGTTCTTCTACCTGTGGTCTAGATCCCGTCCGCTTGTATCTTCTCAGGAATCTTGTATTCTATCAGTTATCTCTCAACTCTTATATATTCAACCCCTGTGTTTCTACTGGATCTTTCTTGTTTTGTTGATAGTACTTCTCATCTTAGTAACTTAAGCTAGGATGAAAAGTCCCGTGCTGATCCCACCACTTCTTTCGGCTACGGCAGTAGCTTTATTCTCGTTTTCTGAGCAATACTCCATAAATGGTTATCTTCATTTTTTATTATTTTACATTTTACTCTGGTGACTGTCACTCATTCTACTTGAATGAATATCTCTTGAGATCCTAATGGTCTTTCTGTAATTAAATCTATTTTAAGATTTTATCTGGCCTTGACAGTAACATCCTAAATTCTTGACTTCCTCCTTCTCAAAATCCTCTTTTAGCTTCAGTGATACAATTTTCTCTTGGTATTCCTTGTTTCTTATGCTTTTCAATGTGGTCTTTTTTTTTTGATTTGGAGTCTTGCTCTGTCGCCCAGGCTGGAGTGCAGTGGCGTGATCTCGGGTCACTGCAAGCTCCGCCTCCCAGGTTCACGCCATTCTCCTGCCTCAACCTCCCAAGTAGGTGGGACTACAGGCGCCTGCCACCAACCTGGCTAATTTTTTTTGTATTTTCACTAGAGACGGGGTTTCACCATGTTCGCCAGGATGGTCTCAATCTCCTGACCTCGTGATCCGCCGGCCTCGGCCTCCCAAAGTGCTGGGATTACAGGCGCGATCCACCATGCCCGGCCCAATGTGGTCTTTAAAATTTGGGCTTTTACTTGTCTCTGTTTTTATCCTAAGCTTTAGTTATCGATACCTTAATACTTTCAAGTGTTTCTAGTTCAGGTAGCTCCAGATTCATATATCTGACGTTCCAGATTACATTTCCTCTTAGATTTTAAAAGTTCTGACTCAGCTTGTCCAAAATTGAATTTGTGATATTTTCTTCCAAACTCCTCTCCTATTTTTTTTTTAATCTCAGTGAATGGTGTCAATACGTATGTAGTTGTGTAAGCCAGAAATTTAGGAATCATTATTGACATCTCTTAGCCACCAGTGCAATAGATTTGTCACCTTAATATCTCAAGAATCTGTTTTACTTTTTTTGATCTAAACCATTGCAACCTTAAAGCTACTATAATTCTTCTCATCAATAGGATTTGTTTCTTATCACATTCAAAGACCTAAAGGGAGTTTGACCAAGTTTGGAGTTATATTTGGGGTAAATTACTTAAAATAAAAAGGATGTCTCTTCAGGAGGAATAGGGGTTGGGAGAAATAACCTAAAGAAAGGATATCTAAGAGAGATGGGCAGTTATCCTTCTGCCGTACATATTTTTATGCCACAGAGGAGAACATCAGCCATTTCATTTTGAACTCTGTATTATTTTAAGCAATGGCTAAGACCCAAAATACAATGACTTTAAAAAGGCAGAAGTGCATTACTCTTAACCTAACAGCCCTGACTCCAGGATCCTTCCCTGTTGTTCTTCTTCCATTTCCTAGAGCTGTGCTACTCAGTCTAGTCCATGGGTGAGAACTGTTCGTAACTAGTTCTCAACTATATAAGTATAGTATTACACTCTTATCTGTGGCGAATATGGTCCAAGACTTGAAGTGGATCCCTGAAATCACAGATAGTACTGAACCCTATATATACTGTGTTTTTTGCTATACGTACATACCTATGATAAAGTTTAATTTATAAATTTGACATATTAAGAGATTAACAACCATGCTACTAATAAAATAGAACCATTATAACAATATCCTTTTATCACATAATAAAAGTTAAGTGACTGTAGTCTCTTTCAAAAATATCTTATTGTACTATTCTCACCTATTGTTGGACCATGGTTCACTGCAGGTAACTGAAACTACGGAAAGCAAGGCCACAAATAAGAAAAGACTGCTGTATGGAAACTGAAGGTTAATATATAGAACAGAGTAATTTTTCCATCTTTTGAATGTAATAATAAAATATTGAGGCTTATATATTATATATCTTTTTATTTCACTTTTATACGAATATTTTTATTATTTCACAAAAGTATTGTCTATGGCAGACGGGACTTTTTTTTTTTTATGCTTCTTCACTAAAGACCCTCCTCTTTAAGAAAAAAAGCCTTTAAAAATGTATAAACCTTTTTTGTCCACAGGTCGTATGAAAAGAGGCCATTATTGGCCTGATTTAGCCATTGTAATTGACTACTGTTTTAATCCATGGAAAAGAAAGCTCATATAAGACATCATTAAAACAGAATATGCCCTTAGCACTTGAACATATAGGGCTATATCTAGGCATAAACTAGATGTGAAATATGGTCTGTAGCTGGGTTGCCATATGTTCACTGATAAGGGGAAAATAGATTCAGGGCAAGTGTCAGTATTATGAAATACCTAAGTCAAGGGTTACAAAATGCAGATGCTCACATTTCAAAAACTGACTTTCAATGAAGTTATTTCTCACATGGACAGTTCTGTGTAGTATGCTGTATGGTTAGTAGCTGTAGGAATATATTTACTTACTGATGATGGGTAATTCTTTTTCTCTGTAATGCTATTGTGTAATACCCTGTGTAGCCATTGAAAGTTATATTAGGATAGTATTAAACTATATATTGTATTCAAATTATAGAATATATATAATGCATATTGTTAAAAATTTGAGCAAATGTTAAAATACTAACAATGGAAGAATTATGTGTGGCTTTATATTTTCTGAATACAGATCTGCATTTGAAAATTTTGTACAATAATTATGTATTAGTTTTGTAATTTTTATCAATTTCTATTTGTTTTGTGGTTTTGTTAATACTTTTTGATCAACCAATTTATTTCTCTAAAGGCAGCCATGGAAGGATTTGTGCACAAAGGTATTTATCATAGTGTTATTTAGAACAGCTAAATATTTTAAATAAAAGAAATATCTGCCAATTGAAGAATGGTTAAATAAATTATAGGACACACATTGATTATTATGTAGCCAGTTAAAATTTCTTTGTAAAAAGTTTTTTAAATAACATGGGAGAAATGCTCATATAATACAATGAAATAATATAATATAAAATTGTTTATATAGTATGTAAATTCAATTTTATAGAAAATAGTCAAAGGAAAAGTATCCTCATGTAATTGCATCACATTATGGGTGGGTTTTGCTTTCTACTTTTCTTTTTCTTTCTTTTTTCTTTTTTGTTGGTAGTTTTTGTTTTAATAATTTCTCTCAAGTGTACAAGTTTTTAATGTAGTTTGCATTGCTTTTACATCTGGAAAAATAAAGTATATCCAAGAAATGGAATATAAGTTAATATTAGAGTGGGTTAAATTAGTTTTTACATTCTGTTATAATATTCTCATTTTTATTTAGGTAATTTTTACATTTATTCTTTAAGCTGTAACTGTATTTCAATGTAGCTCATGAGAAGATAATTAGATTACATTGAAGACTTATTTAATGTGATTTTGATAATGTTTTTGAAAATACTTTGAATTTTGAAGATTTACTAGGAGGCTGTATTGTCCCCATGGATCCTTGACACTCCGTTCATTTCATTTTTTAAAATCTTGTTTTTCTTTGTTCTTCAGACCGTATATAACTTTTGTTGATCTTTCAGTTCACTGTCCCATTCCGCTGTCTTATCCATTTCATTACAGAGCCCATCTATGAATTTTTAAAATTTCAGGTATTGTTCTTTACAGTTCTAAGATTTCCATTTGGTTCTTTTTAATAGTTTCTATTATTTTACAGTAAACTTCTATTTTTCTGTTCATTTCAAGAGTATACACCATTATCTCATAGAGAAAAGTTTGTTGACTTGAAGAAGCTGAGGCACAAAATAAAACTTTAGAGTTTACATAAGCCAAAGTGAGGACAGCTGCCTAAGAAACATTTCCAAGTTGCCTTGGGAAGTACTCCACTCAGCCTTTGTTACAAGCAGGATTTTAAAGGAAAAAGGAAACCAAAAGTGGGCTGATAAAGTTGTTTGATAGGAATTCTCATTGGTTGACAGAAATAACATTGATTAGTGATTGGCTATACATTGTTGAACTATAGGGTATGAGTTATGGTATCCAGAACGTGGTATTGTTCGGTTAATTTTATGGCTACTTGATGTCAATCTAGAGCCCACATAGTACATGGCTTCAAGAGATAATTACTTAGCTAAAAGTGGAAGTGAGGCCTGACCGCTGTCACATTTCAGTGCCTCTCTGGCCTGATAATTTAAAGAGGCTCATATTCCACAGATAAAAAATAAAATAAACTTCTCAAGTTATGATAGCTTCTTTAAGTCTTTGTTGATTCTAATGCCTGGATCATCTCTGGGTTGGTATCTGTTTATTGTATTACATTTTGATAATTGATCATATTTTTCTGGTTCTTGATATAGCAAGTAATTTTAGACTGTGTCTTGAACATTTTGAATAATTTGTTATGAAACTCTGGATCCTGTTAAATCCTCTGGAGAATTTTTCTCCTTCCTCTCTTCCCTTTCCTCCCCTTCCCTTCCTTCTATTTCCCTCTTCCTCTTCCTCCCCTCCCACTTCCCTTGTCCCTCGCTTCTTCTCCCTCTCCTCTCCCCTTCTCTTCTCCCTTCCTTCCCATTACCAACTCTCCTGCTGTTCCAGTTAAGTTCAAACCACAGTTTCTGACTCACTTTCTGTGGGTGGAGGTTCCAGTGTCAGCAGTTTCAAAGTCCTTTCCATGCTTTTTTAGTCTGCTCCTTGCGTGTGACCCTCAGAGGTTAGTCTGGGACTTTGGTGGTAGTTGATATTAATATTATGGTTCCGTTCTCAAAGCTTTTGTTGTGCTCCTTTGGGTATATTTTGAGCATGTACAGGTGAGGAGTGAGCTCAGGATTTGTGTCTTTTCATACACAGAATTAGAGAATCCCCATGTCCAGGCCTTCTTCTACAGGGTTACCCCACACACTGTGTCTGGTTTTATCATAACATTTGCCTCCTGTGCTATTGCACAGTTCCACATGAATGGATGCACTTTTTTGGCAAAGTGATGAGAGAAATAGCAAAGAAAAAAATAATTGGGGTTCTCCACTCACTGTCTGCACAACAGGGACCCTTTTCTGCAGTTTTCTTATCAAAAGGGTAGCCTTATTAAGAGTTTTAGGTGCCCACACCACAGCTACCACCAACCTACTGTGGCAGCATAGTTCTAAAACTAGACCTGGTCTTGTCACATGGTTAGAAATGAAAAAAGAAGGGAAAAAGAAAGAGATTTCTTTCCACACTCTCGAGATCACAGGACCTCCTTTTTCTAGTTTCTGAAAAATGGGATTCTTTTGGGGTTTTTGCTCCCGATGCCTGCTGTTTAATTCTCAGATTCATCCTGATGTGGTAAATAAAGGAGAAGAAAGAACAGAAAACTCAACACCACTGACTTTCTTCTCCAATATGCCTCCTGTTATTTACTTTTCAGAGCACTCAAGTGGTTTTTGTTTTTGTTTTTTGTATTTTGCCCAGAGTATTAAATTGTTTGTCAGTGGGAGAAATATGCTGCAGTGGTACTCCATTATGGGTGGAACTGGAAATCCTGCTAGTAACCTATGATGTACTTTTCTTCTGGTTTGTTTTATTGTGATCTGTTTTAAGTCTTATTGAGAAACCAAGTTAATTTCTAATCTAGGTAGAAAGCAATTCAGTAAAATAAATAAAATAAATAATTGTTTACTATGTATGAAATAAATTACTTTTACCACCATTGAAATGATTTCAAAGCATACCTGTTTAGAATATCTTAGAAAGAATTAATTTTGTGATTTTATAACTTTCCAGTAGCTTCTCATTGTAGTTTCAAAATCCAGACTTCCTCCCATTAAAACCATAAGTTCTATGGCCACTTCTTATCCTGTATTCTTATCCTCATCTCATAGTACTCTGCCCCCAGTCCTCCAGCCACCTTGGCCTTATTTTCTTATCTAAAAGCTGGCTTCTGTAGTAGTGCCTTTGTGCTTTGCATGTTGTACCCTTTGCCATAGATATTCAAATGGCTGACTTTTTTCTTGTCGTTAGAATCCAAAATGAGATATTACCTTCATCTTCAAAGAGCACCCTCCCACAGTCACTGAGTGTCACATTATTCTGTTTTGTATTTTATTTACAGCTCTTATAATTATCTGAACTTACAAATTTATTTTCTTGTGTTTTCTCCCCCTGCTCCTCCACTTCATTCTGTAATACTATAGTTCACTATAATACTTCTAGTTCCTAGGACTGGAATTATGTGTCTGGCACATAGTAGACAGTAGATGTTCATTGAATGAATGAATGATTCAAATGAAATTTAAATAGCAACAGTCCTGACAGAATGGTAAATTTCCACACTTAAGATGGTCTGTTAATGGTATCATCAATGTTGATAACTATTGTATCGTTTATTTTTGCCTTAGGGTACCACAAAGCTTCTTATCCAGTCTCCCTTCATCCACTCTCCTTTTTCCTACACCCACCCACAAATCACCTCACCCTGAACTTCAAGTGACCACTTAAAAACGAATCTTCTTGGTGGGACACGGTGGCTCATGACCATAATCCCAGCACTTTGGGAGGCAAAGGCGGGTGGATTACTTGAGGCTAGGAGTCCGAGACCCGCTTGGCCAACATGGAGAAATCCTGTTACTGCTAAAAATATAAAAATTTGCTGGGCATGGTGGCTCACACCTGTAATCCCAGCTATTTGGGAGGTTGAGGTAGAAGAATTGCTTGAACCCGGGAGGCAGAGGTTGCAGTAAGCCGAGAACATGCCACTGCACTCCAGCCTGGGTGACAGAGTGAGACTCTGCCTCAAAAAACAAAACAAAACAAAACAAAAAATGTAAATGTTTTTAAGAGACAAAGTCTTACTTTGTCACCCAAGCTGCAGTGCAGTGGCTCCATCTCAGCTCACTGCAGCCTAGATCTCATGGGCTCAAGTGATCCTCCTGCCCCAGTCCCCTAGGTAGCTGGGACCACAGGTGCACGCCACCATGCCCGGCTAATTTTTTGTAAATATGAGTTTTGCCATGTAGCCCAGGCTGGTCTCAAACTCCTGAGCTCAAGTGATCTGCCCACCTCTGCCTCCCAAAGTGCTAGAATTACAGGCGTGAGCCACTGTGCCTGGCCTATAACCCTTCTTTTACTGAGTTTTTTTTTGGGGATAAAGACCAAAATCCTTAACATGAACTCCACAGAATCTTGGCATATGCTGATCTCTAGTGGGATGCTCTTTATGCCCTGTTTGGTCTGTGACTTATCCACCCCCTCATTCATATGTTATTATAGTAATCTTGTATAACATTTTTCGAAGTTGTCATTGTGCATTGCTTTGGCTGTCCCTCTGCTCTGTTGGACATTCATCAAACTGAAGTATGTCAGGGATGGGTTTTGAGCTTTGGCTTACCACTATAACGTCAGCACTTGAATACTGTAAGTGTTCAACATGTGACTGCTGAAAGAACTGAAAAATGCTGGAAGAACTATTACATCTAAATTTATGACAAAGTTTAAATTACAAAATGCATTTATTAATTAGGGCCCATTTACAGTTTGTCTAGGTAATGAATAATTTGTTTGAATAAAATGCTCAATAAGTGATAACTACTTTGAATGATATTTTTAATAATCTGCAAGGATTTTGTACAATATTGTACATTTCCTAGCATATTTAAAGGAATAGCCATTATACTGACATATTTCTAGTTATCAGATTTTAAAAATCACCTTTTTAGTAAATAAAGATGCATTATCATAAAATGATACATATCAATTCGTGGATTTAGAATTCTTTTCTTTGAAAAAGGAAAGAACAGTACAGTAATTCCTTAATGTCATAGCAAAAATTTGTAAAATAAGACATTTTTGTAGGAATCAAAGTATTTTTGGAATTTTTTTATTTGAAGGAATTGGTAAACATTAAAAAAATTTGATATTTGAAGATTTTATATTTAAATACTAATCAGTAATGTTTTATTGTGATTTGTGTTAGTAAATCTTTTATAAGACTAAAGATATTTTTGAGAATATATGCCTTCACTTCTTTATTTAGGCTTTGGAATGTCTTAGTAAAAATGCCATTTATGCTTTTTAAGTAGATGTTTGTTATATGAACTTGTTCAGATAGCTGTTATTTAAAAGACACAGATAGGATCAGCTACCCTGGTTCACGATGATAATTTATATCCTGCATAGAGTCCCAGTGAATTTTTCAGGCTCTAAAATGGGACATATCTAATATTAACATTGAAAGTTACGTACTTCGGGTTAAAAGATGCCTTTACATTTTATGAAGTCTTGTCCACTAGATGTTCAACCTTGAGGGATCTAGCACTGATTTTAATCACCAGTTGAAATGAGTAGTGCCCAAAGGATTCTTTTCTCTAGAAAAATATGTTTCCTTTTTATTGCACTGAAGAAAAAGAATAATTTTGATAAATATAAATATTCTATAGGTATTATTTGAAAGACAGTGAAATAGGACTTTACTGCCACATATACTCTATTTTACGTAGTAAATAATATGTATTTTATTTTTGTTATATATATTTAGGCACTTAATAGATAATTTAATGTTAGGGTTAGAATTCCCTAAATATCAATTAGATTCTTTTTCAAAATACAATGATTTTTTGTTTTGTTGTTTTGAGGAGGGTATGTTTTATTTAAGCTTTTGTTGGACTGTAGTAAGGCTAAAAATCTCAGAAAAAGTTAAACTAAATTGTTATCAGTATTTTGTTAAGATAAAGTTGTAGTGAAGGACAAATTATATAATAATCATGTATTAGTCTGTGCTCACACTGCTATGAAGAAATACCCAAGACTGGTAATTTGTAAAGGAAAGAGGTTTAATTGACTCTGTTCTGCATGGCTTGGGAGGCCTCAGGAAACCTACAATTATGGTGGAAGGCAAAGCAAACACGTCCTTCTTCACGTGGCAGCAGGAGAGAAAGTGAGTGCCCAGCAAAGGGGGAATCACCTTATAAAACCATCAGATCTCGTGAGAACTAACTCACTATCATGGGCAGAGGATGGGGAAAACCACCCCCATGATTCAGTTATCTCCACCTGGTCCTTCCCATTGATATGTGGGGATTATGGGAACTACAATTCAAGATGAGACTTGAGTAGGGAAACAGCCAAACCATATCAAATCTTTTATGGCCTTAATACTGTTTCTCCAAATTTAAAGAAATATTTTTAAATACTCTTTATCAACATATTTACTTCTTAGCAAGCTCTTCTGAAAGTCTGCTTTGTTGTTTATGTGCTAAGTGGAAATGTGTTTTGTAATTGTCTAAAATGCAGCATTAGCAATGCAACTCTTTCTCGAAAAGGTGCTTTTGAGATCCAGGTGGTCTGTGGTAGAACCTCAGAGGCCATTAGTAGCATTCTGCTTAACATCTGGAGCCTGCACCCTCCCCTAATAGAGAGCACATAGTACTGGACATATTAGGATAATGTGTGAAGTTGGCATAGCTCAATGCAGTCTATTACTATTGCTGGAAAATGAGATCATAGTTTGTGCTTTATTGTTAGTCATTAGTAAATGAGGGCATATAAGATACCCAATAATTTCCTCAATTTGGGCAAATTAAATTGCCTTCTATAATAAGATAGTCACTTTTAGTACAGTAGAAGCTAATAATTTTAGAATAGGAAAGGCCTGTGTATCATCAGAATAATCTAGGGAACCCTTTAAAGTAGAGTTCTAGGCCTCACCCACGAATATCTCAATCTCTTTTCTCTCTCTGCCTTCACTTCCCCCGCTACTTTCTTTCCCCCTTCCTTCCTCTGCTCCCTCTCTCCCACATCTCTCCCTCCCTCCCTTCCTCTCTCTCTCTACCTCCGTCTCTGTCTCTCTCCCCTCCCTCCATTCCACCACACACACACACATGCATACTACCTATATACCTGTTCCCAGGTGATTTGGATTATCAGATATGATCTGGTACCACCCCCTCTTGTAGTAGATGTGGGTGGTAGAACCCAGAAATATTAATTTTGCCTTAGAATTCTGTTTTCTTGATTGATTCTGGCCTACTCTGTTATATTTCTAAGACATCAGGTAGCTTTATATCCATAGAGTACCTGGAAAAATGACAATCATACTAAATAGAAATACTTTGATTTGTGCGTTATGTGTTATCTTAGTCTGTTTTGTGTTATCATAGCAGAATATCACTGACTGGGTAATTCATAAATAAAATAATTTTATTTCTCACAGTTATGGAGCCTGGGAAATCTAATCTCAAGGTGCCAGCATCTGGTGAGGGCCTTCTTGTTGCATTATCCCATGATGGAAAGCAGAAGGGCAAGAGGGCAAGAGAGCGCATGTGAGAGACAGCAAGAGATTGAATTCACAGTATTAAGCTATTTTATAATCAACATTAATTAATTCATAAGTGTAGAGCTCTCCTGACCTAAACACCTCCCACTAGGCCCCATCTCCCAACACTGTTGCATTGTGTATTAAGTTTCCAACACATGCTTTTTGATGGACACATTCAACCATAGCACATGTTAACTTAAATTGGATAGTTCTACTTGTGATTATCTTTGAAATTAGTCCCTGTTTCCCATTTAGTTGCAGAATCATTAATTAATTCCTCTTATAGCTTGTTTTATCTGTTATTGCTATATGTGTAATACTATGTACTATCATACATGTTAGTTTCAGTTTATTAATAGACTGACCATGGTTTTAGTTTTTTATCTTTTATCAGTTTCAAGAAACATTTATGTATCTTAAGTTCATGAAATTATATGGCTTTATATTCCAAGGCTGTAATTTTATTTAAATTTACTATATCCTGCATTCTCTTTAAATATTTTATGTTTGATAAGATCATTGTCAGGAAGGATATTATAAGGGCTGCACAAGACTTATACACCATCCTCATATAATTCATAAAGTTTTTGATAAAGTTTTTCAGAAATAATGCTCTTTAATTGCTAAGAAGAAAAAAGCCACAATATTCAATTATTTAAGTTATGAGTAAGTGTATTTCTCCTTGTGTAGAACCAGTAGCCTTTTACTTTTATTCCTCTACTAGAACCAGTATTATAAATACATTGATTAAAATGTTAATAAAAATGATAGCTAACTTTTTTTGAGGACTTACATTGTACTATAAGCACTTTACATACATTTATCTCATTTAATCTTTCTTACCACGTTTTGCAGTAGAACCTATTGTTTTCTCCATTTTACAGATGAGGAATCTGAGATATTGAAAGGTTAAGTGAGAGAACAAACAAATGGTAGAGTCTTAGCTTTTAATTATGATACTTTAATGCCTCTAGTTCCTGATTTCATTAAACTGAATCTGTCAGTTTAATTTTACCAATTCAGTAAGGCTTACTCCTGGAAATACTTTAAACAGAGATCATGGACAGTGTATTTGTTCTCTTAAAAGCTAAAAGCACTATGTATTTATATAGACCCCACCCTAAAAATTCGAAAACCTCTTCCTGTCTTTGCAGACTGGCTCTGTGCCACGGTAGTTCTTTAACATTTAGCCACGCTTGCAGTCCTCATATAGTGATCAGCTTTTGGTGGAAGCTTAGGGTCTTCTCAGTTACTTTCTGATCATGCATATTGCCCTAGGCACACACACAGCCTTCTACATTTCTCCAATACACATGGATGCTTTTGAATGTCCTAATTTCCCAAAGAAATCCTCACCAGCTTTTGCTCCCAGGCCTTAGGTGGCCTATCTTATGTTTCAACTGCAATCTTTTGCCGCAGGCATCTGTGAAGTGATATGGTTTGGCTGTGGCCCCACCCAAATCTCACCTTGAATTGTAGTTCCCATAATCCCCATGTGTCATGGGACGGACCTGGCGGGAGGTAATTGAATAATGGGGGCAGTTACCCCCATGCTGCTGTTCTTGT
This sequence comes from Gorilla gorilla gorilla, assembly GCF_029281585.2. NCBI lineage: Eukaryota > Metazoa > Chordata > Mammalia > Primates > Hominidae > Gorilla > Gorilla gorilla. Next base: position 27,275,293 of record NC_086017.1, on the reverse strand, counting down.
GATATTATGTGAGTTCTCACAAAATCTGATGGTTTTATAAGGGGCTTTTCCCCCTTTTAATTGGCATTTCTCCATCCTGCTGCCATGTGAAGAAGGACATATTTGCTTCCCCTTCCGTCATGATTGTACGTTTCCTGAGGCCTCCCCAGCCATGCGAAACTGTGAGTTGATTAAACCTCTTTCCTTTATAAATTACCCAGTCTTGGGTAGTCCTTTATAGCAATGTGATAAGGTACTAATACAGTAAATTGGTACCACAGAGATTGGCGTGCTGCTATAAGGATACCCAAAAATGTGGAAGAGACTTTGGAACTGGGTGATAGCCACAGGTTGGAATAGTTTTGAGGGCTCAGAAGAAGACAGGAAAATGTGGGAAAGTTTGGAATTTCCTAGAGACTTGGGGGGCTCAGAAGGTAGGAAGATGTGGGAAAGTTTGGAACTTGAGATTTGTTGAATGGCTTTGACCAAAATGCTGATAGTGATATGGACAGTGAAGTCCAGGCTGAGGTTGTCTCAGATGGAAATGAGGAACTTTTTGGGAACTGGAATAAAGTTAACTCTTGCTATGCAAACAGACTGGTGGCATTTTGCCCCTGCCCTAGTGATTGGTGAAACTTTGCACTTGAGAGAGATGATGTAGGGTATCTGGTGGAAGAAATTTCTAAGCAACAAAGCATTCAAAAGGAAGCAGAATATAAAAGTTTGGAAAATTTGCAGGATGACAATGTAGTAGGGGGAAAAAATTCTGGGGAGAATTACAAGCCCACTGTGGAAATTCGCAGAAGTAACGGAGTGGAATGTTAATCACCAAGACAATGGGGAAAATGTCTCCAGGGCATGTCAGAGACCTTCACCACAGCCCCTTCCATCACAGGTCTGGTGGCCTAGGAGGGAAAAGTGGTTTTGTGGGCTGGGCCCAGGGCCCCCCTGTTCTATGCAACCTCAGGACATTATAAAGGAATTATAAAGACCTCAGGAATTATAAAGACCTCAGGTATTATAAAGACATGAGATTTGGGAGGGGGTACAGTGATATGGTTGGGCCGTGCCCTGGATCCCAGCTGCTTCAGCTCCAGCTGTAACTAAAAGAATCCAGTGTACAGCTTGGGCTGTTGCTTCAGAAGGTGCAAGCCCCAAGCCTTGGCAGCTTTCACATTGTGTTGGGCCTGTGGGTGTGCAGAAGACAAGAACTGATGTTTGGGAATCTCTGCCTAGATTTCAGATGATATATGGAAACACCTGGATGTCCAGGCAGAAGTCTGCTGTAGGGACAGGGCCTTCATGGAGAACCTCTGCTACGGCAGTGCGGAAGGGAAATGTGGGGTTGGAGTCCCCACTGGGGCATTGCCTAGTGGAGCTGTGAGAAGAGGGCCACTGTTCTCCAGACCCCAGAATGGTAAATTCAGTGACAGCTTGCATTGTGCACCTGGTAAAGCCGCAGACACTCAACGCCAGCTGTGAAGGCAGCCGGGAGGGGAGCTGTACCCTGCAAAGCCACAGGGGCAGAGCTACCCAAGGCCGTGGGAGCCTACCTCTTGTATCAGTGTGACATAGATGTGAGACATGGAGTCAAAGTAGATCATTTTGGTACTTTACAGTTTAATTACTGCCTCTTGGATTTTGGACTTGCATGGGGCTTGTACCCATTCGTTTTGGTCAGTTTCTCTCATTTGGAGCGGGTGTATTGCTCAATGCCTGTACCCCCATTGTATCTATGAAGTAGCTAACTTGCTTTTGATTTTGCAGGCTCATAGCAGAAGGGACTTGCCTTTCTCAGATAAGACCTTGGACTTGGACTTTTGGGTTAATGCTGGAATGAGTTAAGACTTTGCGGGACTGTTGGGAAGGCATGACTGTGTTTTGAATTATAAAGACATGAGATTTGGGAGGGGGTACAGTGATATGGCTGGGCCATGCCCCCACTCAAATCTCATATTGAAATATAGGTTTATAATCCCCAGGTGTTACAGGAGAGACCCAGTTGGAGGTAATTGAATCATGAGGGCAGTTACCCCCATGCTGCTCTTCTTGTGATAGTGAGTTCTCACGAGATCTGTTGGTTTTATAAGGGGCTTTTCCCTGTTTTGCCCTGTACTTCTCCTTCATGCCATCATATGAGGTAGGGCATGTTTGTTTCCCCTTTTGCTATGATTGTAAGTTTCCTGAGGCCTTCCCAGGCATGTGGAACTGCGAGTCAATTAAACTTCTTTCCTTTTTAAATTACCCAGTCTCAGGCAGTGCTTTATAGCAGCGTGAGAATGGACTATATATTGGGTTTTTAGTTTGGCTTCTTGTGTGTTCTATTGATGTCCGCTGCTTCTTCTAAAGTACCCGGAACAGAGAAAGGCACCTTGTGTCGTCTTTCAGGTGGCCTTTACACAGGGTAGAACATATATACACAACAATTTGCTAACATGGTACCCTCTTCCCTTCGAGAACTAAGTACCAGACTCCCACCCTGGGAAAGTAGCTACCCTCTTCCAGACTGCTACAGTGCCAGGGAGGGGGTGGGGCAAGGGCAAGTGTAAACACCACAAAATTTTTAAGTTGCCTTTTTTCTTGATTCAGTGTTCATTTTGCTTTGGAACATTTTTGACTGTTTATTACAGCTTTTACAAAGTCCTAAAAGTTACTTTTTGTTTTTCAGTGTTTCTGTGGGAGGACATGTACTACTTGGAGTTTCAAACTCTGCCATCTTGCTGATGTCATGCTGCTTTCTGTCTTTTGTTTTTAAGAATTCTATTAAAGGTTTAATAGGAACCTTTGATAACAAAGCATCCTTTTCTCAAATTAAAATGTCCACTTGAAAATGTTTTTTATTTAAGACTTCTTATGAATTTCTATTTTACGTTTGGGTTTTCATTATCTATAATACAGATTTTTAAGACGTTATTTAGAGAACTAAATATGACTATTAAATCACTGGAATGTAAGTACATTAACAATAATAAAGAAAATTGAAAATTATAAAATTGACACATTTTTTTCTGTGTTGACTTCAGCACTGGCTCTTAGATCTAATGAGTGGTCCTGGATTTTTAGCATAAGTAATTAGCTTGGGGTGGCTAATGGTTAGCCTGATTTCACAAATGATGTGGCTACTTTATGGATAATGCTGAGTCATTATGCTTTGCCTTCACTGTGTGTCAACACATGAATATACTTTATTCATAGATTTTTAAAAATCATTTTTTTAAAGGATTTTAAAGTTAACTAAAACATTTCATTGGTGTATACTAATTCCTTTAAAAGACACAAAGGCTTTCAGGTCTTTACACTAAACTCATAGCTTTGTTTTCATCTTAGTTTGAACCAAGTCATTTTTCCCCATCTTACTATTAAATACCCCACCCAGACTGTGTATGTTGACAGTTCTCTAATGATTCAAAGATAAAACCTTTTCTTTATTATGTAATACTTTTCAGAATTCATACCTAGTGTGATGTGATAGTCTAAAACTTGATGTTTTCACATGTAAACTGAAGACACATTTGAGTAGGCGTGATTGTTTATAGTGTTATTCTGGCTGTTTTTAACTTAACCTCGTTTTAAAATCTCTGGTTCTCTCTTCATGAACTAGATGTTTGTGTATAAAAAAATACTACAGAAATCTATTGTAAATCTCCCTTTAGAAAGATTTCAACAGTGCACAGATGGAACCAAAAATGCCCTTTGTTAAACATGACCTCAGTTAAAGCTAAAAGGGAGTCTGAAATTCCATTCATTCTGTTTTGAAATTTAAGTCACAGTTATACTTTCTGGCTTAGTAAGTTAGATACACATGTTAGAAATTACTATTAAGCAATATTATGCATTTTCTTATAATTTAAGCCAAAGTAACTATCAGCATATTTTTGCAAATCAGCAATTTATTTTAATTGAATATTATGAACCCATTAGGAAAGTTGCATACCAATTAATGAGAAATGAATGTTATATAAATTTCAAACTTACGGTCACAAGTAATTGATGAATTGTTCTTATAGATATATGTTGTACAATGTTATAAATATATAGTTACACATATGTTATTTATTTTATATAATTCATGCATGTATTCAAAATATACTCAATAAAGACATCTAGATTCTTTTACTGGTTACATTAGATATTGAAATACCTTTAAAGTTACAACTGTATTCTAAAAATTGCATATTAGTTAAATTATTTTCAGGTAAGTAACAGGAAGCCTATTATCTTAAACCACATTTTAGATATTTGTGCTGTTTGACCATTTAATAGTCTTTGTGTAAGATTACATTAATACTGTATTTGTGTGTGTGTGTATGATGCATCTTTGTTACAGTTACGGCTACCTGACAACTTAGTTCAAGGATCAGAATAGCAAATAAAAACATCATAGTAAACTCTCTTGCACCCTCTGTTGTTATTTTTGGGAAACACTACATATACGTTCCCATGATTGTATCGTCATTTCATTTACTTTAATCCCTTATAAAATTAATACTTATTTTATTATACTTACCTCCAAATTAGATTCAGTAGTAAAGTAACACTTGTTTATTTCCCAAACTGGCGGAAGTTGTTTTCTGGTGTTACAGATATGTTTTTTATCATATTACAGCTTAAATGAAAAATGAGCCTTTCTGTTTGTCTTTGATTTCTCCTAGTTACCGGTATTAAGCCTCTCCAAATGTTTCACACCAAGGAAAATCTCTACAGGATGTAGCACATTGTATACACAATTTTACAGAATTACGGATTCTGTCTGTTCTTTTGTAAACCTTTCCATAGTCAGACAGTTTCCTTCCAGAATAAGAGTCTGGGATCGTCCATACTAAAATTAAGAATTTATAACTGTAAGGAACAGATGTTTTCATAAACATTTGCTATAATTAATTTCAACTAGAGGATTGAGGGAACAAAGTGTTTTTCCCGCTTCAAAACTTTATTGCCTTTTCCCCATATAGCCAACTCTGAAATCTTTTCTCTAATATTGTTAGTGAAACAATTGTACTCCTTATTTGGTATGTTTTTGAGAAAGAAAAACTGCTTTTTTTTCCCTATTACCATTTTTTTGCACCTTGAAAGTTACATTTAATGTGATAGTTTCATTTGGAAACAGTTTTAAATTAAATAAAACCTTTATAATTTGATAAAACCTGGTTTATAAAGCCAAATTCTCTTGATTATTTGAAGGATTTTATATTTGATCTGATAAATATCACCTTAAAGGAAGAACTATTCTATTGGTGTTATTTTTCATGTTTAATCATAATCTTTAGTTTTAACGAGAAAGAAGCTCATATTTTAAATGTATAATATAGTACTTATTCTATGCTGATTATGGAACGTTTCACAGGAAATGTCTGCAAGCTGTTAAATAACATGTGTTGTAGGAAATTTTCATTTAGCAAGACAGAGACTAATTTTCCTTACATCTTTTTAGTTTATTATAATATTATTAATTTTTAAAAGAAAATGAAGGGTGCTGTATGAGTAATATTACCATACCCATGTTTTCAAAGAATTAGCAACTTATACCTAGCTAGGTTAATTTTAAACATTTACATGTTTTTGGATTATTTTCTTCTGTAAATTGTCACAATTTTTAAGTGTTGTAATCCATTTTAGGATTTTTTGTTTTTTCAAAAAACAAAATAAACTGGAACAATATTTTGAAAAAAGAGTAGAGTTGAAAGTTTAATAAGCAGGCTCAGTCCACTTCTCCTGAACACTGGCACAGCTGCACATATCTCACCAAATTCTCAAAAAAGAACCAGTGTTCTTTACTATCTGTCAGCTGTAAAATGTGTAAAGAAAGATACGTAGCTGTCATTAAAATTACATTTCAGCATTCAGTCACCATTTAATGAGTAGCATAATTATATAAGTATAGTACCTTAGATACTATACTCAATAATTAAAAATAATCTCATCTTTAAAGTGAAAGCTCTGTAATTACTGTTTGACTTATCCACGACCACTGTGATGATTTCCTATTGCACCTTCAGTTGTTCAAAGTATATTAAAAGTATAAAATTGGATTAAATCATTGTTATATTAAGCTGTAAATATTATAAAAATCAAATACAACCTGATGTTTGAAAGTTACATTATATAAATTAGGAGTATAAAATGTAATCAGATTCTAAACTTTTAATTTGTTTTGAAGAACAAATGACATTTTTAATAGTGGTATACTATGGTTTCATAAAAGCTGTACTTTGAAGAATATATTTTAAAAAATTGAACTATGAAATTTCAATCAATAAGAATATATAACATTGGGGCATTGGTAAGCATTTTTTCCAACTTTAGTACATTTACTTTTATTCTGTAGTCTTTAAATTGATATGTATAATTTGTTCTAAATGTGATTTTATGAATATGATAGATTTTTGAGTAAAATTTTTTTTCTAAATGTTTCATATTATTATAGGAGACAAATACCTTTTGATGTTGTTCCTTTTTCATGTTTTAAATTGCCGAACTTTTGACAGTTGAAACCTAAAGTTAACAGTTAAAGTTTTGTAAAGAATATTAAGTAAGGCATATTAACATCTCATTAATTAATCACTACCTCTCAAGTTGGCTTTTTATTTTACCTCTGTTTACTAAATTCCTAGAGAGCATCAAACTAGGACCTGGAAAATCATCCAGGTCGGCTCTCTGCCTGTTCTCTTTTGACAGTGCCACTGATCAGGATGGGTGACTTAGTCATTAACAGAAAATTTCCTTTCTTTATAAACACTGGTTTATAATTTTAGTTTTGTCTGTAATTCATAAGAAGAAAATGTTTGTACTGTGCCTCATTTGTTCCTGATAGCAATTACTTTGGTACTGTTACTATCCAGTCTAGGATTGGCATTGGTTTATATTTTGGTATCAAAATGAGTTTTCTACCTAAAAAGCTTTGAGTACAAAAGATAATTTGGGGAAGGGGGAGAGGATATATGCTTTTTGGCTAATATATTGCGTAGAGCTTTCACACAGTTTTTCAACTGAAATATTCAGTTTATCTCCATTATTTCAGTGTTGTAATTTTTTTCTCCAGGAGATTCAAATAAAAATGGAAGAAGAACAAGTTCTACTTTAGACTCTGAAGGGACTTTTAATTCCTATAGGTAGGTGATGAATACATATATATATATACACACACACACACATATAATATTATAAGATAATGTATAAGATATATAATTATGTAGGGTTTTGATCTAGAATAGTAAGGAACCACTACTTGTGTTTTAACAAGGCGACCAATGTAAACAATATTGTGTTATGTTATTTTCTGCAATTAATAAGATACAGAAAAATATAATATTCTAAATTTTTGAGTAAATGCACTTACTGCAGTATCTGTTGTTAGCCAATAGTAGGGTAATTGGAATGAATGCACATGTAGTATTCAGCTTCATTATAATCTATTTTTGTTTTTCCAGTATATCTGTTATGGTACTAAAGCTTCCTTTTAATTTTCCTGCTAAAATATAGTACTGCTCGTGAGCGCCTAAGAGAGCTTAAAATGTAGTTCATGGTTGAATTAAGTGCTGTTTGCTAATATCCTGTTTTAAGTTCTTCAGCAAACAGGGCTATTACTTCTCAATTAGTAATTTTTAAAAGGATACACTAATTAAGAAAATATGTATTTTACCTAGTACTTTCTTAATATTCTGCTCATAACTTGAATTTTGCTTCAGTAAATATTTATGAAATTTGTACCTTATATCTGGGAAACTCAGGAGTAAGAAAGATTAAAGTATTTTATGTAGTACTTGAAAATCTGTATACAGAACCAAAGTGGTGTAAGAAATTGGTTATTTTCTTTTAGGAAAAAAGTGCAAATTCAATAATAATACATTTTAACATTATAGATGGCAATGCAGATTCTTGAAGAAACAATTTAATTGGTCAACATTGTCCTTGTGGTTAATTACTTCTGATACTTGTGTAACAACACTATAAAATATATGCAAGAACCACTGTGTACTTGAAAACTGATTTTAATATTAAACTGTGTCTTCTTTTCTATAATAAATATGGAATTTATGCTTAGTTTATATTTTTATTTGTATACATATTATATATTCTTAATTGGAACTGTGTCATTTATTTCTTCAGATTTCAGGCGGGCTTTTAACATCTAGAGTTGGGCCTTTTATACAGGAGGCACTTGACAAAAATGTAGTAAATGAAACAGTTTTTACAATTTGTTTATGAATTTCAGAAATGAGATGGTAATTGAAACACTTGATATCTTTATTTTATACCATTTGGGGTCTGTATACATAATCAGTTGTTCAAGTGTCACAGATACTACAAAAGGCTTATGTTCCATGGTGTTCTAGAAGGGTATTATCACAGCAATAAAGCTCATATGTTGTTGTTAAATTTTCACTATATCCATCCTACCTTATAAATATTGGAATTGTCCAAATGCTTTCTGAGTCCTGAAGTATAATATAAAGCTTGTATTTGGCATACTAAACTATAGGTAGAATCCCCTATTTGAGTGTGTCATAGCTGATTGCAACAATAACCAAAAAAGTAAATATGAAAGATAGTTAAATAAATATTAGGAGTTGACATGTAACAGAGGAATCTTAATATGGTAATATATGAAATCTGTGATAGTAATTTATTAGGTATAAACACGATTAAACATAAACAAGACAAAAAAATATATTTCAAAGGAAGAAAAATCCCATTATATGTGTAAATTTTGTTGGTGAATTATATTTTACAATTACATTTGTATTTTAGCTAATTATAGTAAATAGTGGGTATAATATAAAGTTAAGAGAAATGTTTTCATGTGAAGGTATAGTATTATCTTGTGGGTTTTTTTGTTCTTGAATAAAGTATCTTAGTATTAAATGATAATTGTATTTTGAAAAGTAACTCCTAGTGTAGCTTTGCACAATAAATATGTTGTTAACTAAATATTTTTAATCAATGCCTGTCATTGTTTAAAAATGGCAGGCATTGATTAAAAATCAATGTTGTAATGTTAGAATATTAATTTATTGTTGTAATTAAAAAGAGAAGATAAAAAGCTCAAGTAATACAGTATGTAAAAATGTACTTTTAATAGTTGGCAGGCCAGTGCTGTTGTTAAATACTATTATAGTATTTAAGGTGTGAAATGAATATTTTTCTACTCAGTAGGCAATAGCTCTTATAATGAGCTTACTTGTGGATTTGACACTTGGGTTAAGTGTAGAATTCATAGAAGCACAGCTCTGTGGTATAGCTTCATATTAAGGTTAACTGACAAAATCTAGGAATTGTTGCAGAATCACATTAAAATGGCAGTCGAATTTTCAGTAAAATTTACTTTTGAAAATGAAAATTATTTTTTGTTGCCATTATATCTCTTTAAACTAACTAGAAATAGGTTATTAGAGAAATGTAAATGTTGCAACCCTCAGATGTCCTTTTGCGTGACAATTCTACCTTTGTATTATTTAAACCGCCTCTGAAATCCTAGCTTTTCTTCACAATTCGACAACGCAGGCCTTAAACCTATCACCAACATACTCATACTTTATATATACTTGTGTCTAGGGTTAAGATTTACTTTAGTTTCTTATCTATCAAATGGGCATTATAATGCCTAACCTGTTTCCTTCCTACAACTGTTTTAAAGACTCGGGTTAAAACATGTAAAATAAAGGCCTTTGAAAATCTAAATGGGAAGTCATAGTATTAATTCTTTTGTGATCACTTCATGTAAATGGGTAACTTTGTTTTCTGTATTCACCATCAGACACATGTACCCTTCTCTAACATATGTTGAGATTTTATTAACTTTTGAATTCAGTCTTGAATTGGACACTGAAATTTATATTCTTTCCACTGTTTGTATTATTATGGTATTAGATTGTCAGTTTCAAGAGGGCATAGTCTCTGGGGGTTTTGTTGTTTGTTTTTTGAGACAGGGTCTCACTCTGTCACCCAGGCTGGCGTACAGTGGCACTATCTTGGCTCACTGCAGCCTCAACCACCTGGCCTCAAGCAATCCTCCCACCTCTCAGCCTCCTGAGTAGCTGGGACGACAGGCGTATGCCACCACACCTGGGTAATTTTTGTGTTTTTTGTAGAGATGGGGTTTCACCATGATGCCCGGGATGGTCTCAAACTCCTGGGCTCAAGAAATCTGCCAGCCTTAGCCTCCCAAAGTGTTGGGATTACAGGCATGAGCCACTTCACCTGGTCTGTTTTTTAAAAACAATGTTTAAACATAGTGTACTGGTTCAGATCCTGATTCCAAATACTTTGAATACTTTTGACAAGTCTTAGCCTCAGTTCTTCACTTTTGAAGTGGAGATGATAAAATACAGTTCATATAAGGAGTTTAATCAGATAATGACATATGGTAAATGCTGAATAAATATTAGTTCCTTTTTTGTTCCAGACAATGTCATCATCATCATCATTGTCATCATCTCTAACCTTTTGGTATTGCAGAAATTGTTACAGTGATCTAATATACCAAAAGGAAGAGAAAAAATATGTTTTACAAGAAAATAAATGTTTTGTCTGTTAGCAGAAAGAGTGCCTAAGAACAAGCTTAACCTGAGGTTTGACATTCTCAATATCTGACACATATTTCAGGTTACCTTTGAATAACAAATTTGAAAACCTAGTAGATGAAAGGAAGATGTTTTACTATAAATTCAGAGATGATGTCTGGAACTTTGACAAATAAATTTTAAAATTTAAAATGAATGGACCCTAACTATAGCTTTATGTGCCTAATACTCATAGACTTTTTTTTTCTTAGTAACCTGGGATGTTTACTTTGGATTTATATCTTCTTTTGATCTTGCTTCATGGATTCAGATAGAGTACAGCTGCATTTAACTCCTAAGGCACCAGTATAATTATTATTTGATGCTTGAGTAATAGTCCAGATATTGTTTTGGAAAATTTGGTTAAAATTTGATTGTATATCTCTGAACTAATTTGCAGATGATGCGTTAAAATGGAAAGTTTATAAGACTTGAGAAGACATTGTTGGTTTTGTGAAATATATCTTGTACTTTTTAAAGACCAACGTTAATGTTGTCTGCCAAATTATATGAGCTTTCTCTGTTCCTTATTTAACCATTAAAACTGAGAGAAGAACATGAATGGGTGTGAAAGAAGGAAAGTCATTTCCTGATTATCAGTTTGCTGAAGATGTTTAACTTAGTGACTGTAGCACAGGCCACTCCTCTCCTCCGCTTCCCAAGGGCAGCTGACCTTCTCCTCACCAAAAGAGGCAAGCCCCTTGCCAGCACATATGACTACAGACTATTACATTAATCTGTTTAGCTGTAGTACCAGCTGCTTGCATGTTTTTAATTATCTTATTAGATGGTATAACAGTGACCTATGAAATAAATTGAAGGTGAACATTTAAAAACTTTTGTTTTATTACCCTATGTTTCTAAATATCTTTTTGATCAAATTATAACTTTCCTCAAAAGTTGACAGGAAATCTGTATCATTTTTGAGCCAATGTAATGCTTTTTTTTCAGATTTTTAAAGTATAATGTCATAATTCCCAATATAGAAAATAACTTATTTGTTGGCTCATTTATTCATAAGCTTTTTGTGTCTCTATAGCCAAAAATTTGTGGTAAACTTGGCTTAATAGTCAATTTAGTTAGAGAAAACTCAGACCAGTTATTTGGCATTCTCAGGGAAACTCAAAATATTGCTTAATTTTTGTACCTCATCTTAGTTTTGTGTAAATGGCAGAGGATAGAATATAAATCATTGTAGATTATTTTAAATTAAATTTGTACATTATATTTAACTCTAATTTTTGAGATTCTATATAAACTGTAGTAAATCATCTAGTTTACTCAGTATTTTTTTCCAACTTAATTTCACATGACATTATTTATATTTTCCAGAGCTGTACTCTTAAGAAAAATGTACACTCTTTTTCATCTTGACAGTTAGATACTTTAAAAATAATCATTTGTAAATGCAATGCTGACTTCCAGAGACACAGTTCAAAATTATAAACACCAAAGATGCTCAGTTAGAAGTCATAGCCAATAAACTGAAGATTATAATAATTTAGTTAGGAGCTTTGGTGTTGAATTAAAAAACAAAAGTTACTTGAATGCTAAAAAGATACACAGATACTTCTGTGTATGTTTTTAGTTAATAAATCCTACACCTGGGCTAGTGGATTGACTTGAGACTTAAAAAATTTATAGACTGGAATACTTATAAACTTATGTATTTTTTAAAATAAAACATTCATACTTTTGGCTTATTTTTTTCTCTAACAAAATATTGTATTTCGTATTTGAAAAGAGCTTTTTTTGAAGAAATAAAGGGAACTTTATATATGTATGTAGTTTTGTTGTTTGTTTTTTTCCTTTTAAGGAGAGACAAAAAAAGGCCCTTGGCTTTAAAGCAGTGGTGTTCTAATGTCTTGATATTTATCAGAGCTTCCAAAGTAGCCTCCCTTTCTCAATATAGTATGTGCTATATATAGCTCACCAAGTCAAAGGCTGTTCAAGTTGGTAAAAAGTTTTTAAAAAATTAAAGTTGGTATGACCTTTTAAATCTAAAAGTTGTCTTTTCCTGCCTAAGAAAAAGTACATTAATTTGAATTTTCTTGAATCATTGAGTAAATTTGAAAAATTAGGCTTCAAGCTTTGGCACAAAGATTTGTATGTATCTTATTTGCATATAATCAATAATTTTGTATGTGTCTTATTTGCATATAATCAATAATCAATAAATTTGAAAAATTAGTCTTCAAGTTTTAGCACAAAGATTTGTATGTATCTTATTTGCATATAATCAATAATTTTGGAGGATGCAGGAAATATCTTTTCATCATTTACATTTATTTTTAGTATAGTACCTTTTACATTTGTATGTAAGAGAATTATATATCTTATAGAAATAACAATGAAACAGTGATTTAGTATATTAGAAAGGAGATAATAGGGCAAAAGCCTACTTTGGCAGCAAGATTTAAAATTCAGAAATCTGGGTTCTAGTCACACTCTTAAAGTGATACAATTTTGTTAATCATGTTATTTTTAAGAATATTGGCTCACTGGACGAGAGCAGGCTCAGTGGCTTACCCCAGTAATCTCAGCGCTTTTGGAGGCTGAGGTGGGTGGATCACTTGAAGTCAGTTGTTCAAGACCACCCTGGCCAACATGGCAAAACCCCGTCTCTACTGAAAATACAAAAAAAAAAAAAACAAAAAAAAAACAAAATTAGCCAGTGTGGTGGTGCATGCCTGTAATCCCAGCTACTCGGGAGTCTGAGGCACAAGAATCACTTACTTGAACCTGGGAGGCGGAGGTTGCAGTGAGCCAAGATCGCACCACTGTGCTGCTGCCTGGGTGATAAAAAAAACTGTCTCAAAACAACAACAAGAACAAAACAAAAAAATCCCAAAAACCAAAAAACAAAAACAGAATATTGGCTCAATCAATTTATTTGCTAGAAGTTATATGAAAGATAATAGAGACCAACCTGAATCTACCATCCCTCTTCCCCACCACTCAGTCCTCTTAAGTTTCTAAGGCCTTGCCATTTTAATTATTTTTCCAGGGTTTCATAGCTTAATAAGTAGAAGAGGAGGAAGGAAGGCCTAGAATTAGTGCTCCTTTCCTGATTCCATGAGCCTTGCTTTTCTGATTTTGTTATATTGCCTGTATGTTGTTGAGGATCTATATAATGTTAAGATGTTCTTAAGAATAAATACATGATTTAGGGAATCAATTTGGAAAAAATGCACAGAAATAAGACAAACTAAAGTCTAGATCTTAGCTCTACCACTGTAACCTTAGGCAAAGTAATTAACCTCTCTGATTCTTAATTACCTCATCTATAAAAATGAAATGTTAACATCTCTATCATTGAGTTGTAGAGAGCATAACTGTAAAATGTGTAAAGTACTTGGCCCTTGTCATGAAAACATAGTAGGTAACTACTGTTAAGTTTTTTCACCTTTTCTTTCCCTCTCTCTTTTCTAAAATTTCTTTTAAGTTGTAATTAACTCTGCTACCTGACAGAGTTGGCCCTTGCCTCAGGAAAGTTAAAAAATTTTTTTTCTAGTTCTAAAGTGGCAATAAATGAGTAAAGAATCAGATGTATCTATGGTTACCTATAGATTATATAAGAGGAACTTTTATATAATCGCTTCTTACATTTAATCTCATCAAATTTTCTTGCATCTTATTTGTTCTTATATTTGTTCAAGAAGCATCACGACCTTTACAGTTAAATGATCACTTCAGAGAGCACAAAATGTATAGTCTTTTCGTTTTTTAGAAATCAGAGTCTTAATATTACCTTTTGTTCTTATCTCCATAGTGGAGGCTCTTTTGAGTAAAGAAAAATCACATTTGAATGATGAATACATCTTCTCGAAGTAACTTATTATTTTTATGATAGTATCTGTGCTTCTTTATAATATACAATCTCTCTGAACTAATTTATTGATTACTTAAGGCTTTGAAAAAATGTTACCCTCTATTTTGAAAAGTCAACTGATTTGTTTGCATTTACAGCCCTAATTATCAACCCACACTGGCTTGAGCATACGTGTTACAGTTTGAGTTATTTTCCTTTAGAAACCCCTTCAAGCCCTTTTTGTTATCTGTTGCCAGGCTTTAGGGGAAATTTTTTTTCATGTTTGTTTATTTACATAGTCAGCTGAAAGCCTGATCATCCAAGGCTGTGTAAATGTTTATCTTTGAAAAGACAGGCATACATTTGAAATGTGAGGATAAGCTACTCTGAGTCAATCAACACAGAGAGTCCTTTCCCCTGGATACACTTCTGTTTCCTGCTGGTGTTCCCAGTTGAAATGCCTTGCTGTCAGTCCTATGGATCACTGTTTGTAATATATAGTTAGGATATAGTGGTGAAATATACAAAGTCAATTAAATATTTGCTCAGTAATACTGAAGTATGAGAAAATAATGCATAGAATTAGGGTTCATAAGTGGAGAGTTAATTTTTTTTAAAAAATTCACCAATATCTTGCTTATTTATTTACGCATTGGTCTGCTTTATAGTCCCAGTAATTAAGTATTATATAGTAGCTCTATATAATACTTAATTTCTGATTGTCTATTTCATAGACAGTTTGACTCAAATGATTTAAGGGAGAATTTTCTACAGGATATTTAAGTAGGAGTCAATATTTAACATTTGTCTATTTTTTTATATCAGATTGTGTTGTCTTTTGGCACAAAGTTGTAGTGGTTAATAATTATATTTCCCCATTTTATTTTTAATCCAGAGCATTTTCACAAGTGCTTTTTCGACGTTTGTCTATATCTTTATTTTTTTTTTTTGTTCAAGGGAGCTAACTTATCTTCCATCATTATGTATATCTTTGTTATACTTCCATTATAGACAAACCAGTGTGCTAAACCTTCAAGACCCAAAGAGGAGTTAAACACAGACCCTGCCCTTGGGGCACTCATGATCTAGCAGGGAGAAAAACATGGAAGCAACTAACATAGATGATGACTGGTATTATAATGGAGGCATTTATCAAGAACTAGGGGAAGGCCAGGTGCAGGGACTTACACCAGTAATCCCAACAGTCTGAGGCGGGAGGATCACTTGAGTTGAGGAGTTGAAGACCAGCCTGGGCAAAAAGCAAGACCTCATCTCTACAAACAGACAAATAAATAAATAAATATTTAAAAAAAAAATAGTCAGGCATGGTGGCGCATGCCTCTAGTCCCACCTATTCAGGAGGCTCAGGTGGGACAGTCACTTGAGCCTGGGAGGTTGAGGCTGCAGTGAGCTGTGGTCATGCCACTGCACTCCAGCCTTGGTGACAGAGCAAGACCCTGTCTCAAGACAAAAATAAAAACAAAACAAAAAACAGAACGAGGGGAAGACCAAATGGTTGGGATGGTGGGTGTTAGGAGGAAAATCTGTTTGCTAGGTGTTCTAGCTGGGGCAGGAGTTTCAGGGAGGCGAGCAACATGTACAAAGATGGTCTTCATTTTCCACTTTTCAGCAATGCATTCTTTTAGATTTCTTTTGCCGTGTATTAGAATGGGTAAGTTTCAGTTTGTCAAAAACACAGAGATTCTCCAAAGATATTGAGTTTATTAGGGGATTTGCACATCTGGGATATGCAGGCCTTGGGAACCATAGGCATATCCAAAGAGATTGAGGGAAGGGGAAGCTTTTAAAGACAAGAGAGGAAAGTACACACAATTTATTTTGTAACAGAGAACTTTGGTTACAGGGGCTTATTGCAGGAGCTAACACCAGTTCATTAATGGAGACAGTTTGTCTGGCAAGTGTTCTTGTACATCAGCTAGCTATCCTTGTACTTATGTAGCAAACTGCAGTTTAGAAAGTTATTGGCAAAAGTTTTTGTTACAGACGTATGTGTATAAGAGCCCTTCAGAGAGTCTTTGTAATATTTCTTCAGCGTATGTGCATGAGGGCTCTTCTTTCTAAACCTGTCTTTATTTATGGTTATGTGTCAGTATTCTTGGGGATGGATTTCAGGACCCCCATGGATACCAAAGTCCAGCAGTCAGCTCTAGGGAATTGGAAAGGATAGGAAAAATCAGCCCCTCTGTATCCATGAGTTTGGCATCCTTAGAATACTGTAGTCTCAGTCCGTGGTTGGTATAAACCATGAATGCGGAATCTCATGTATGGAGGGCCAACTGTACTTTTGTTAGGGTTTGACACAAGTGACTTCATTTTGATTTTGACAACTTTCCCATTTGAACTTAGTCATCAGTGACAAAATTATGCCCTTACCTATGAAGACAGCTAATGTGACCCATACAACATCAGTATTTACATATGTATCTATTTCATTGTGGTGACAGTGTTACTTTACATGAACTGCTATTTTATAGTACTTGCTATTTGATAGTACTAAAGTTTAAAAATTCAGTATATCATAGTTTTTTTTTTTTTTATTAGGTGGGGTCTTACTCTGTTGCTTAGGCTAGAGGGCCATCTCAGCCCACTGCAACCTTCACTTCCTGGGTTCAAGTGATTCTCATGCCTCATCTTCCTGTGTAGCTGGGATTACAGGTGTGCACCACTGTGCTCATCTAATTTTTGTATTTTTAGTAGAGTGGGGGTTTCACCATGTTGGCCAGGCTGGTCTTGAACTCCTGACCTCAGGTGATCCACCCACCTCAGCCTCCCAAATTGTTGGGATTACGGGCGTGAGCCACTGCACCCAGCGATGTTTGATATATTTGAATCGATGATCAAAAATTTTAACTGAGGGTTAAAAATCTTTAAATCACACAAAATTAATTATGAAATAGTTGATAATGATACAATTGAGAATGAGTATTATGTACCTAGAAATATGAAGAAAATCAATAAAGCTGCTATGGAATAAAAAATAACCTGCAAATGACAGAATATTTGAAATGTAAAAGATGTCCTTGTATCTGAACATACGGATACAATTTTCATTCCATGATTATAGATGTTATGTTCTGAGAGAGACATAGAAGTAGTTTGGTTGACATAATCTCAAGGCGTTTCAAAGACTCTTCCAGGCTACCTTTTCAGATTAGGAAACTAATGCAGATAACGTGCCCAACCCTAATGGGTTGAGACCCATTAGAACCAAAACAGGGTAGTTGAACACTGTATCTTAAACCTCATTCCAATTTAAAAAAAAATACTTCTAAATCTTAAAGTTCTCAAACAACAGGTGCTGGAGAGGATGTGGAGAAATAGGAACACTTTTACACTGTTGGTGGGACTGTAAACTAGTTCAACCATTGTGGAAGTCAGTGTGGCGATTCCTCAGGGATCTAGAACTAGAAATACCATTTGACCCAGCCATCCCATTACTGGGTATATACCCAAGGGACTATACATCATGCTGCTATAAAGACACATGCACACATATGTTTACTGCAGCACTATTCACAATAGCAAAGACTTGGAACCAACCCAAGTGTCCAACAGTGATAGACTGGATTAAGAAAATGTGGCACATATACACCATGGAATACTATGCAGCCATAAAAAATGATGAGTGCATGTCCTTTGTAGGGACATGGATGAAATTGGAAATCATCATTCTCAGCAAACTATCACAAGAACAAAAAAACCAAACACCGCATATTCTCACTCATGGGTGGGAATTGAACAATGAGAACTCATGGACACAGGAAGGGGAACATCACACTCTGGGGACTGTGGTGGGGTGGGGGGAGGGGGGAGGGATAGCATTGGGAGATATACCTAATGCTAAATGACGAGTTAGTGGGTGCAGCGCACCAGCATGGCACATGTATACATATGTAACTAACCTGCACATTGTGCACATGTACCCTAAAACTTAAAGTATAATAATAATTAAAAAAAAATAAAAAATAAATGTCAAAAAAAAATCTTAAAGGTCTCCTGAGCAGCATAGCTCAACTTTCATAGATCTAGACACAAACTTCTCGTGTATTTTGTTCAGTTCACAGTAATAAACTTACAATCTCCAAAATAACTACTATTGTCTTCTTACCCTTCCCCCCACCTTACCACAGAGAAGCAGTACTTAAAATACTTAATTGACTTTAAACAAAAGTTTATCCCATGGCCCATTTATCTTCATTTTAAATTGTCCCTTCCAGGTTTGTTTAGCCAGCCTGTTACTGAATATGGTTATATTAGGTTCGTGATCCAAATCTTGGGTCTAGTTCTTTCCAGCATTGACCATTTTGGGGTAACCAATAGAAATGACACTGTCATCACTAAAGATTTGCCTTTCTAACTTTCAGGTATGTGTGTGAAAAAAGGGATGTGGGTGGAGGCAGGGGAAGGGAGTGATAGAAACAGAAACCACAGGGAGAGTCAATGAGATAGACACGGGAAAGAAAAAGAAAAGATTATATCCATATCTAATAGTCTTATTGGTAGCACCATTTATTTAGAATAATTATATGCCACGTTACCTCTCTTATGGAATTAAGTTGACTTATTTAACCACATGTATTATTTAACTTTTAATGTTTGTTTTCTTTCCCCAGTTATATATGAGTATGCATCACTTGTATATTTATAGCCCTTGAAACTTTATAGTTGTTACTTTAAAAATTGAATGTGTATTATGAGTGAATTGTTGCCATCCTTAACATTTTAAGCTTCCCTGTCCAATATGGGAACTACTGGCAATATGAAGCTATTTAAATTTGGATTTCAATTAATTAAAATAAAATACAATATGTAGTTCTTCAGCTGCAACTAGCCATGTTTTAACTGCTTAGTAACTATGTATGGTCAGTGCTTACCATATTGGGGAGTCAGATGTAGAACATTTCTGTCATCTCAGAAAGTTTACTTGCTTAGTGCTCATCTAGAGGTTGTAAAGTGAACGATGGATTCAGTTAAAATATAATTGATTTTAATATTTCTTAGAGAAAGTATTTAAGCACACATGTATTTCTGTTTGGTAATACCCTGTTAGTCAACACACTATTGGAAAACATGCTTTAAGTCATAGGATTGACTTTTAATTAGGACATCAGGTTTTGCTAAATAAATGCCTATTTATAAATAACTGGAAAGTAATTTATTCTCTATTCTACCAGCCTTTCCTTTACAGTATTGGCTTATATTTGCAGACTGTGAGGCAAATTCTTTATCATGTTATAGAATGTTAGATATCAAGCCCTTGCCAGTTATTGCAAATATCAAAGTAAATGAGGTGAGGTGAGGGTGGGAAGAAGGTAGGAAAGGTCTGCAGGGAGAGGATTTTTTCCTTATTAATTATAGAGGAAGCATGAGTAAACCATGGAATATAAAATATACTTACTCCAGACAACTTCACAGAGATTGCTGGTATAGGATCCTTTTCTCACTTCATTTCTAAATGCCAGTCCTTTGATTATTAATCTAATTATCTTTATCATATATTTAAATTATTAATACAATTAAAAGTGAAAAGCTTGTTATAAAATCAAAAAGTTTGTGATACTGCTTTTCTTGGTTTCCTTTTTTAAAGTATGATTATTGAGTTTACCTACTTTAATATGACCCTGGATTTGGAAGCTCTTACACACTGTATTTTTAAGAAAATAATGCCTGTGTTTTTTTGTTTGTTTGTTTTTGTTTTGTTTTTTCCTTTAAAGAAGAGAATATTCCAGCCCTTTGGGAGGCTGAGGCAGGCAGATCATGAGGTCAGGAGATCGAGACCATCCTGGCTAACACAGTGAAACCCCGTCTCTACTAAAAAAGTACAAAAAATTTAGCCGGGCATGGTGGTGGGTGCCTGTAGTCCCAGCTACCTGGGGAGGGTGAGGCAGGAGAATGGTTTGAACCCCAGAGGCAGAGCTTGCAGTGAGCAGAGATAGCGCCACTGCACTCCAGCCAGGGCGATAGAGTGAGACTCTGTCTCAAAAAATATATAAATAAATAAAATAATAAAAAGGAGAGTATTATATTTGACAGTCCCTAACTGTTTTAACTCAGTTCTTTGTGTTCCTGTGAAAACTAAGGTGAAGGCTCAAGGTTTCTCAATTTAAAGTTCAATTCAAACCTGAATCAAAACATGACCGTAATTTTAACAAACCTCTAGGCAATGAACTATTCTTTACCTGTATTTCAGTGGAGGCTTATCATATGATAACATGTTTCACCTAGACATATGAAGAAATACATTTTAAGCTTGTGTGTAATTGTGCATTCTGTTTTTTTATATATATTTATGTATAAGAGATATGCCCTGATGTTTCATTATGGAGGAGAAAAAAGCTTTAAATAAAAGTAAGTTTTAGAAAATTCGTGGTACAGGAAGCAAAAAAGCCAGTACAGTTTGTAATTGCCTTTTAGAGACTCGTGAGTTCCCTCATTACCTGTGATTTAAGCTAAAAATGAGGTAATTATAGATAACATCAGTGTTTATCTGGTTGATCTTGGCACCTGCAGTCCTAATGTTGTAGCTTACCCATATCTGGTGCCACACTTTACAGTCTTATGCTGACATACCTAATTTACACTTTTCATATTTCCATTGATTTTAAGTTAGATGTTACTTGTTCTATTTGAATAGTATTTTCAAAATCATACCTTTAAAATGGCTTAAAAGTATATACTCTTAAATGTAATACTGGAATTATGGTACAGTGCTTGGCATTGATTGAAATCTTTCACTACTGTATTTTGATATAGATTAGAAACAGATTCAAAAATTTACTGGCTCCTTTTTGATAAAATAAATGGATCATACTAAATATGGCAATTTTTAAAAATATTGGCATGCACTTTAGGATTATGAAATTGTATAAATCTTTTTGAATCAAGTTCAGCTTTCTTACCTTTTACTACCTGAGCTTCAGATATTCTACCCATCTAACCCTGATCTAATCCTACTTAAATCCTGCTTCATCCTGCTGTAGCCGCTTTGTTCTATTATCTTACTACTTAGAATTGCAATGAAATGATCTGGTTGAGTGGCTGACCTTGTAAACTCCATGGTCATCTCTGAGAGCTCTGTCTGCTGTACTTCCCTATCACTATACCTCCCAGAGAGCTAAAAGCAACTTTCTACCTTATCTCTTTTTTCTTCCACTGTCTGTGACTTTTGGCTTTCCCCAAGGTGAGAATCCCTTCTCTTAACCACTCAGCAATTTCATTGTCAGTAGAAGCCTAAGTAGCTCCTCTTAACCAACGATTAGAGATCTTCAGTCTTAAACTGTATGTAGGCCCTGAACTCTTTGCTATTATTGTAGTCATTTGGATTTCTTAAGTTAGCCCACAAACACATTGTTTCCTTTCCATGTTAAGCTTAAAAATGGGATAGAAACCATCATATAAACCTATACAGTGTAAAATTAGGGTCTTCCATAGTGTATCACCATTTGGGACAATGATTCAGAAGCCTTCTAGTCATAAATTAGCACATAATTTAGTAATTTATTAGTCATCATGTAGGTTATAAAGGTATTTCAACTGTTAAATTTAGAAGATATTAACAAATTTAGAAGATACTAGTTTCACACCAATGTTATGAGCATATCTTGGGAAACTACTATTTAATTATATGTTAAAATATATAATTACAAATAGATAATCTCATTATAATCATCAGCTGTATTTATCCACTGCATATTCTGATTGCTTTCCATGTCAAAATAGCCATTGCAGGAAGCTTAACTACCCAAATAGGTCTTAGAGGGAAGGTATCAATTCCTGCTCCAGAAGTTGACTTTATTTTTTGAGAAATAATTGCATCAATCATGGCCTACATATTTAATAAGTTACAGTGTTGTTTCCTGAGGAGCACACCAGTAAGCTCAGAGTCCTTCTCAGCATGGTGCTTCCAAGGCAGCCAGTACTGATCTATTAACATTGGCCTGAGAAATGAAACCTACTCATCTTCACCTTTCCCTGCTTAGATGCTGATTGTTTTCAGGGACCAAGTATCTGCAACATAGAGTAATTGCCACTAGGTGGCACTAATGCTTTGTTAAGGAAATCTTCAAGGTCCAGGTGGCTAATCCATTCCATTTAAGGTTTTGCACACCTAAACACCCAGGTTCTTAACTACTCACAGGGACTGTTGTTAACTTATCTTCTCAGTCCAACTAGTAAAAAGTTATCTGCATGTCCATGGACTTGATATTCAAAAACTAAAAATCTGAAGAAGAAAACAAGGGTATATTTCTATCTTGCCTTGTTGCCAGAGGTCATTTTTGCTCTTGGTGTCTGGAGAATCATGTTTCCCTTTAGTGGTTACTTCCATGTTATTCCAGAAAGATGTCTTTCCTATTTCTCATTTCTTTATTCTCTTGACAAGTTATTCGATTTTTCTGAACCTTACTTTCCTCATTCATAAAGAGGGGTTAAAAATATATACCCTAAGTGATTTACCTAAAATATTATATCATAAGTGGGTCTTTTAAAAGCATTTCGATGGCATTATTGTCAGATTTTTGCTTTTCAGGCACATTGTAAGTATATATTTTTTATGTAAGAATAAGTTTAGCAACTACTTTTTTTTTAATTAAACTGAAATGTTTCACCACTGACACCTCAATATTTTGTATTGTTAATCATGTCTTCCTCCAACTTCAGGAGCAGGCCTACCATTCATATTTGTGATTGTAAAAAAAAACCTTCATTTTGATCCCTCTCCCCTAGAAGGGCTAAACCTTTCAGCAGTTTACCCTCTGGAATCTGTTTAATGTTTGATTCTCAATTCTTTGCAGTAGTATTTCAGTGGCTATGGTGCTACTGTTATTTTATATCCTAAGTTTTAATTTTGAAGTATCAAACCATTTCTTTCCCCTCTGTACTACCAGAGGGCTTTGCAGTAATCATTTTATTATTGGTTTACACATCCATCTGTCCACTCTTTAACTTTGTATGTTTTAAAAAATATGCCTGTGAGTGCTAAGCACATAGTAGGCACTTAATAAATGTTTATATTTACTCTGTGTTACAGTTTATTGATGAAACACTATTCAATAGAAACGAAAGACAATTAATATATTATTTTGTGGCCTTTATGCTCCTCTGTTGTTAGAGCCGTTCATCAGTTTGAGATGTTATGCCTTAATTAGAACTGTAAGTACCCATGAATAAATTTAAATGATTGTAAATTTCAGAGATAATATTTCCAATTCACATGCCTCAGTCTTCTTTTCCCTGTACCAACACCGTAATCAAGGTACAGGGTCTTATTTAAGCTAACAAATAATTATCCTTCATTACATAAGTAGTATGTAACTTGACCTTAAAAGCCTGCTTAACTTGACAAGATGGCAATGAATCTAGCCACCAGCTGTGCCTGTACTTTTACAATTTCTTAGTACTTGTGAATAGGAGCTGATTTTGGAAAAGACTGGAGGAGTCATTGCTTCATACTTCCCTCTCTTATCTGGAATACTTTGTGTTTTCAGTCCACAGAACTGCATGGTGTCTCACAAATTGTGATTCCTTTTGGGTTCAAAACATTGCACATTTGAGATCTGTGCTTTTTGTTCACAGACTACAAGCTATTTAAATATATTTATGGTTTTTGAGATGTGTATACATACCCCACAGATATTGCGGATTCAGTTCCAAACAACTGCAGTAAAGCAACTATTGGAATAAAGTGAGTCACGTGATATTTTTTGTTTTCTAGTACATGTAAAAGTTATGATTACACTATACTGTCATCTATTAAGTATGCAATAGCATATATCTAAAAAATATATAAACCTTAATTAAAAATACCTTATTGCAAAAAAAAAAAATACCAAGGATAATCTGAGCCTTCAGCAGTTCTTAATCTTTTTGCTGGTAGAGGGTCTTGCCTTGTTGTGGCTTCCCACTAGTTAGGGTGGTGGTTGCTGAAGGTTGGGGGTAACTGTGGCAATTCCTTAAAAAAACACAACAGTGAAGTATGCCACATAGTTTGACTCTTCTTTTCAATAAAGATTTCTCTGTAGCATGAGATTCTGTTTGGCAGCATCTTAACCAGAGTAGAACTTGTTTCAAAATTGGACTCAGTCTTCTCAAACCCTGCAGCTGCTTTCTCACTTAGTTTATTAAATATTCTAAATTCTTTGATATCATTTTAACAATATTCACAGCATCTTCACCAGCAGTAGATTCCATCTCAAGAAACTACTTTCTTTGTTGATTCATAAGAAGCAACTTCTAATTTAAGTTTTATTATGAGATTATAGCAGTTAGGTCACATCTTCAGGTTCCACTTCTAATTCTAGTTTTCTTGTTATTTTTCCCCATCTAGTTACTTCTTCCACTGAAGTGTTGAAACCTCTCCAAGTCATCCATGAGGATTGGAATCACCTTTTAAAAACTCTTGTTCATGTTGCTATTCTGACTTTCCACCATGAATCTCTAATGTTCTTAACAACATCTAGAATGGTGAATCCTTACCAGAAGATTTTGAATTTACTTTGCCCAGATCTGTCAGAGAAATCACTATCATATGGCAGCTGTAGCCTATGAAATGTATTTCTTAAATAATAAAACTTGAAATTAGAAATGACTCCCCACTTCATGGGCCGCAGAATGGATGTTGTGTTAGCAGACATGGACACAACATTAATCTCTTTGTATATATCCATCAGAGCTCTTGGGTGATGAGGTGTATTGTCAGTGAACAATAATATTTTGAAAGGAATCTTTTTTTTCCTGAGCAATAGTTTCCAAAAATGGGCTTAAAATATTCTGTAAACCATGTTGCAAACAGATATGCTATCATCCAGGCTTTGTTATTCCATTTATAGGGCACAAGGAGAGTAGATTTAGCATAATTCTTAAGGTCTCTAGGACTTTCAGAATGGTTAAAGATTGGCTTCAGTTTAGTCACCAGCTGCATTATCCTGTAACAAGAGAACAGCCTGTCCTTTGAAGCTCTGAAACCAGGCCTTGCCTTCTCGTCCCTAGCTATGAAAGTCCTAGATGGCATCCTCCTGCAATAGAAGGTTGTCATGTCTACATTGAATATCTATTGTTTATTGTAGCTACCTTCAGCTGTTATCTTGGCTTGATCTTCTGTGTAACTTACTGCAGCTTCTCAATCAGCACTTTGCATCTTAAGAAAGATGGCTTCTTTTCTTAAACTTCGTGAACCAACCTCTGCTACCTTCCAACTTTTCTTTGGCAGCTTCCTCACCTTTCTCAGCTTTCACAGAATTGAAGAGAGTTAGGGCTTTGCTCTGGATTAGGTTTTGGCTTAAGGGAATGTTGTGGCTGGTTTGATTTTCTATCCAGACCATTCAGACTTTCTCTGTATCAGCAGTAAGACTGTTTTGCTTTCTCATCATTCATGAGTTCACTGGAGTAGCACTTTTGAGTTCCTTCAAGAACTTTTTTTTTTCTGCATTCACCACTGGGCTACCTGTTTAGCGCAAGAGACCAAGCTTTTGGTCTAACTTGGCTTTAGATGTACCTTCCTCACTAAGCTTAATCGTTTGTAGGTTTTGATTTAAATTAAGAGACCTATGACTCTTCTTTTCACTCGAACAGTACGAGGCCATTGTAGCATTATTAATTAGGGAGGTCCAAGGAGAGGGAGAGAGACAAGGGACTGTTTAGTGGTATGGCCAGAACACATACAACATTTATCAGTAAGTTCACTGTCTTATATGGTTGTGGTTCATTTTGCTTCATAACAGTTACAATAGTAACATCAAAGATCACTGATCACATATCCCCATAACAGATATAATGAAAGAGTTGGAAATATTGTGAAGATTATCAAAATATGTCACAAGAGACATGAAGTGAGCACATGCTGATAGACTTGCTCAATGCAAGATTGCCACAAACCTTCAATTTATTAAAATGCAGTACCTGTGAAGTGCAGTAAAATGAAGTGACATAAAATGAGGTATGCCTCTACTCCTCTAGTGTACTGATTGCTAATCTCATCTTTGAATGTTGCTAAAAACTAGACAATAAATTTGAACATTATGAGATATCAGTATATATGCGTAACTACTTGGAAATAGGACATATTTAGAATATTTTAGGTAATAAAAATGGATTAAAATGGGGAAAAAAGCCCCACAAGATTTCAGTGAATGTTTGTTTGATGTTGGAGTGGCTAAGAATTACTTAAGCAAGAGAAAACAATGGAAGGATCAATAAGAGAAAATAATGTTAGATCTTAATTATACACAAATTTAAAAAGCTTCAATGTATTGAAAATTAAGACAATTGGGTTAAAAAACTGGCTGATGAAGGCATGATGTCTTTAATGTATGAAAAACTTTTCTCTTTAATCAGTAATAAGGCACACTAAAAAGCAGTATTATTAACAAAAATATTAATTTTTAAAAGTATAGGACTTGGGCACACTGTCTCATACCTGTAATTCCAGCACTTTGGGAGGCTGAGGAGGGAGAATCACCTGAGGCCCTTTGTAGACCAATCTGGGCAACATAGGAATACCCAGTCTCTACAAAAAGTTAAAAAATTAGCCAGGTGTGATGGTGTGTGCCTGTGGTCCCTCCTGAGTAGCCTCAGCTACAGTGGAGGCTGAGGTGGGAGGATTGATTGAGCCCAAGGAGTTCAAGGCTAAAGTGAGCTGTGGTTGCATCACTGTACTCCATCCTGATGACCAAGTGAGACCTTGTCTCTTTTTAAAAGTGTGTGTGTGTGTGTGTGTGTGTGTGTGTGTGTGTGTGTGTGTGTGTGTGTGTTGGATAGTCTTCTGAGGGCTTTTCATGTATTTTTGAAATTCTCATAATAATTCCTTTAAGTAGATTCTGTTATTACTCCATTTTACAGATGAGGAAACTGAGGCACAGAGAGGTTAAGAAATTTGCCCATGCTTGCACATCTAGTAAGTAACTAGTGAGCTGTGTAGCTTTCCTTACTGCACAGCTGTCTTTCTGATCCCAAGCATGTGCCTCTCATGTCCATTCTCTTAACCACTATCCTGTACTGCTTAAAACGGGCAAAGGGCAAAAAGCAGGTTTTACAAAGGAAGCAGTAAAATGACCCAAAAGCATGAACAATTTTTAGTTCACTAATAGTACAAATTAAAGTAAAGCCAAATTTTTTAAACTAATAGAGTGATGAGAATAAGAAATTTTTGTGGAGTGGTGATATAAATGCATTTCTTCCAGCATGGGCTGGAATGTGTGTCTCATTTAGCAATCTTAGCCAGAAACCACTATTGGCAGAAGGCTTGTTGTGTTTGAGGATCACAACGCTACTGGGTTAAAGCTGGAAGTTCTGCTGGTGGCAGTACGGAATGTGTCATTGTCTTTGGTCACTCTTCTGGAACTTCTTTTCTGGAGAAGATGCATTTTGTCCCATGGTCAAGTTTTGAAATTTTTGTGTACAGTTCATTACTCTCAGCATAGTATGCAAGATTATCCTTTCTCAAAATGAGTAGGGTCTGGCCAGTGACAACCGCACATGTGTGTAACGGAAGAATGATTGAGGGTTTTAGTGGCTTTCTTTTTCAGAAATCTCTCTTAAGATATTGCCATCAGGGTTTCAGCTTTGATAATAAATGTTAAGTTATATGTAAATTTTATTGTGATATGATGGAATTTGGGAGAAATTTCATAAAGCTAATCTCAGTAGCCTCTACTCAAGTGATTCTTAATGTTTAGTTTGGTGCAAGATGCAGGGAATATAGGTCTAATTCCTTTATTCAAACTCAGTAAATGGTTTGGGACAATTAATTTCCAATTGTTTCCCAGTAGAGCAGATTTACTTGTATATTAATGAGGCACAGGTGTTAGGCCCCTGGTGTCTGCATGCCTGGGAGGCATATTTCAGTTGTTTATCTACCCAGCCATAGGTACTGCAAGGTACTCAAGCTTGGCTTTAACAGTTTTTACAGTGAGGCTTTTTAATTTTTTGATGTTTTTTTCAAATTTGCCCACACCTGTTAAAATTTTAAAACTGATCATGTAGAAAGAAGTTGCAATTTCAGTAGTAAGCAGCACTAACAGTTAAAGTAGTCTTTTATTATACTTTCCTGTCCAGCCTGACATTAAAGAGAAATCGGTTCATTTAAAGAGGTATTTCACATGAGAAGCTAATATAATCAACATTACACTTCTTTGTTGCATATTTTTGGAGCAGGTATGTTTTTGTCATTGGCTAAAACAGTCATATATTATTCATTTTTTTCTTGTTTACTCACTGAACTGTACTATCAGCATTTTAGAGGAAATGGAATAGCCTCCATAGACATTATGAATTTCAGTAGCTGGCGTAATTATAGCTATCTACATATTCATTAAATCTACGGAAGAACTGTGTCCAAAAAGACAGCCATGCGTTCAGAAACAGTACACAACTAAATATATATGTTTTAAAAGTTGCATTTTTTAGACTTACTTAAAATTAATTTCTTGTAGAACTTCTCTCCAAGCAGAGGAATTTTAACAAAAGGATTCTCATGCTTTGGTTTCTTTCATATAGGAAAGAATGGGAAGAACTATTTGTAAACAACAATTACTTGGCAACAATAAGGCAGAAGGGGATTAATGGGCAGCTGAGAAGCAGCAGGTTCCGCAGCATTTGCTGGAAGGTAAGAAGAAAATATTTATTTACAGTTTCTGTTTGCAATATATCAACACATTACCTGATGCCCTGGAAGATTAGCCATGCAGGGGATCACTGAATTTTCCAAGAGACTTCACTCCCATTATTTTGACCATCTATGTTTATCTTTCATAGGACATTTACTAATAAGGTTGAACTACCTTAGTCCTGAGTAAGTGATAACGGTAAAAGAGTCATATAAAAAAACTATCTTTTCAACTGTTTTGATGGTGCCAAATTCAGAGCAACACTTTTACACTCCCCAGAGGCTCTTGCAGAAATTCTTGAAGATTTGCAAGAAAAGGCAGTGGTCGGGGGTTAACTTTTAGGTTCCTATTACATCAAGCCATCATTTAGTTATCTTCCCTTTTTTCTTCATAAATGGCAGCTGGAAAATATTTTTCACATTTCTTTTAGTAGTGAGGGGTGGCAAGAAGTGGAAGGAAATTGGATCACTCTCCTTTAGAGGAAAAGGAACACTGATTACCAAAACTAGTAATAATAATCTATAGTTGTCTTTTTAATTGCTTTGAAATATTGTTTGTTTTTGTTTTCTAAACATGAATTTATTTAGGTTTAGACTCATTTCTAGAATGAATTCTGTCATAAGTTTTTAGGGTTATCTGCATAAATTAAGCATACTGAGTCTGTGCAAGTAAAGACAAAAACACATAGTGTATTAGACAGTTTTAGGTTCAATAATTTAGATTTAATAATTAAAATACACTTTTCTTCTTTTAGATGCAGGCATTAAAGGCAGGAGACCTGCTGCTAGAATATTTGTATACAAGTATTTGTGTCCCACCCCCATTCCCTGTTGTTTAACTTTTACTATCTTTCATTTGTTAAAAATAAATCTAAATCCAAATTTATTTTAATATTGTATTAAACTAAATTAAATCAAATTTGTCATTTTAAGATTGTTTGTTATTTTCGTAAGCTTACATTTTTTTCTGTAAAAGGAATGCTTTCATGTTTCAGGCTATGCCCTCAGTGAGACTGTTGTTCACTAACTTTTACCAGCTTGTTTTAAAACAAAACCTTAAATGTAGCAATTACTAATCAGACTTCGTGCTCCCTAATAACCCCCTTACCACTCCCATTAAGACTAGAATGTAAAATGTGAATTATATTTGAACCTCAATGAATTTTTCTTCCTTTTTAATGTAAATCTGAAGGGGAGCTTGATTCTATTTTGTGGTGTAGCTTTTGTTATCTTGCTTTTTGGCCTTTGTTCACTTTTTGAATTTTCTGATTATATATTTCTTAAATATCTCCATCAGAAATTGGTAGGAATTGAAATGATGATATGAATATGAAATATCATGAATATTATGTCTTTCAGTGTTCAGGTGGTTCAGTTTGGCATAGTTTCACATTTTATATCTTAAGATTTTTACAAAAGTTTCTTCTGTTTTTCTTGACAGCTATTTCTTTGTGTTCTTCCTCAAGACAAAAGTCAATGGATAAGTAGAATTGAAGAATTAAGAGCATGGTATAGCAACATTAAAGAAATAGTAAGTAAATAGTATATTTAATTAATGTAATTGTTTTCTTATGTACACTTTAAAGTCCAGTAGCCTCTGATCCTTGTGTGTGTGTTTTCTCTTTCTTTACTAGCATATTACCAACCCGAGGAAGGTTGTTGGCCAACAAGATTTGATGATCAATAATCCTCTTTCACAGGATGAAGGGGTAAAGTTCGTCTTTGTTCATGTCTTAACCTCTTTTGCTGCTAAGAATATGTTTATATGACTGGTTGCCAGTCACCATGAAAGCAATGTATTTCATGCTAACTGTTTTCTTTATTCCACATACAGTACCACCTAAAACCTGGTAGAAATGATTTTACATTACATATATATACTGTGTTGTAGAAAATTTATGATCTATTTCTGTGGAATGGCAATACCAAGAAATCTCGGGATTCTGTAAGAACTAAGGGTAAAATATAAGAGCATAAAGATGAGAATAGAACTTTTATCAGGGTTGCAGTGGGGAATTGGGTAGCTAAGGAAAGCCTCCCTTCGTCGTGAAAATAAAGAAGGGCTCACTTGGTAGGGCTAACTCGCAGGAAGAAAGAAGTAACCCTTTGTAGTGAGTCTATGAAGAAGTTTTTAAAAAATCAGGTCTACTTCTGTTCATATTCCAGTGAAGACAAGGATTACTACTTTAAAGATATTGTGTAACTTTAAAAGTATGAGTGCTCTAATTTTTGCCTATTTACCTAAAAGCACATTTTTTCCATTTAATACATAGTGTTAGCATTTCTCTTTCCCAATACGTAAGTATTTATAGACTCTTCGGTGTAAGAACATAAAATATTAAGTAATTTTTAAAAACTTTCCCTTAAATTCACATTTTAAAATGTACATAAAAACCTACTGGATTATAAAACCAAGTTCTGTAGAAAAACTTAACCCATCTTTCTTAGTGCATTGGGAATTCAGGTCAGGTTCAAGCTGCGGACAGTTGGCCCATGAGTCCTGCTGTAATCCAAGCACCTTTCTGTTGTTACAGGGGTAGTAGCAGTAGCATATGGCAGTGAAAAGTATTGTTCACTTTATATAGATAATAAAAATTTTGAGAAGATACACTAGTTTCTCATTATTCACAGGGGATTGGTTCCAGGCCCCTCATGGGCACTACAATCTGCAGATGATCAAGTTTCTTATATAAAATGGCATAAGTATTTCCATATAACCTGTGTACATCCTCCTGTATACTTTAAATAATCTCTAGATTACTTATAATACCTAATAGGTTGTAAATGCTAAATAAAGTTGTTATACTGTGCTGTTTTTCTGATTTGTATTTTTTTATTGTTGTATTGCTATTTTTAATTTTTTCCCAATATTTTTGATCCACAGTTGGTTGGATTTTTGTTGTGGAACCTGCAGATGAGGAGGGCTGACTTTATATGATAATATCAAACTGGAAAAATTGATGTTAGAATAAAGATGTGTTTCTGAGATTAAATTAGATTTTAATAAAAATTACCCTAGTCTCAGGTTTTCTATCTGCAATGTGAAATGATCTCAGAGAAGAATAAATTTTAACCATTTACATTATTAAATTGAAATCACTAAAAGTAAAACAAAGGTGTGAGACTATATAATAGATTGTTTTCCTTATTTCAGAGTCTTTGGAACAAATTCTTCCAAGATAAAGAACTTCGATCAATGATTGAACAAGATGTCAAAAGAACGTATGTAGAACTATTTACATGTTACTTTCAATAATTCAAATTGTTGTTATCTCTTTCTAATTTTAACAAAACACAAAATCTGCAGAGTCAACTTAATTGAATGCAGTATTCTACTTGTGTTAATAACAAACTTGTTTTGACAAATTGTGATAATAAGGATTGTTTTCTATTCTAATGATACAGATTTCTATGTTCCCTTTTTAAAAGTAAATTACATTTATAATATTGATAATCTTCAATAATATTTAATTAGTTTTATCAAGTTCCAACAATTATTTGAAGTCATATTTAAGGTTATATTGTATAGTCTTGTTGCCAAAAAAATTTATCCCTTGCTTTATTCATTTGAATCCCTTTCTAACCAAGTTACTTGTTAAAACTTGTTAAATGACAACTGTTATTCTTATCCTCACTTCTCTTCTTCTTGAAGCTATTCAGGTTTGCAAACAATTTCTTCTCTCAATCTACTCAGTATTTACTATGTAAAAGGGTAGTTTGTTACTTAGCATAATGTCTATAACTTTGATATATTCGACTGAGTCATAGGGTGAGGAGTAAATGGAATTTGTGTCAGAAGATCATAGAGTCGTAACTAACGGATGCTGTAATTGTGGGAAAATTACTTCAACATCTTTCCCTCTCAGTTTCCTCTTGTGTTAAATGGGGATAATAGTAACCATCTCTTATGATATTTCAGGATTAATTAATATCTGTCAGAATAGTAAATTAGGTAAGTTTATACTTTAAACTATAAATCATTATATAAATGTTAGTAAACTTAATGTAATCCTTAGGATCTGGGATTAGCCAGGTATGTGCAGAATCGTGAGTATCTCTGGTGGCTTCCTCCAAGTACTTCTGCAGCTTTGCCTGTGTGCTCCACTCCTAGTTCAATTCCTGCTAAATCTATTGTAATGTCAAGGCCTCTCGCTCTCTGATACTCATTTCTTTGCAAGTTATAAATACTGAATAATAAGATGACATGAACTACTACTAAGTTTGTAGTACATATTTAACAAATACAATTTCTTTAAAATAAAAATAATTCAGAGGAATCACAGGTTTAGAGTAAATGAAACCACAGGTAATTGGCAGTGGTAATAGGGTATGGGGTGGGAAGTTTGGGATGATTTTGGTTAGCTTGAGTTATCCAGTTAACTCAGGAGTAACCCAGTTAGGGAAGCTACTCTCAGAGGTATGAGTGATAGTGCTTGGTCTCCCTAGTATATAGGTGCAGAAAGTAGAGCACCATTGTATTAGCACACAGGAGTCCTGGTACTCGGTAAATATTTGAATAAAACAAAAGAAGGAATTTCCTCAGTAAGTATATAGTTAATCAGTGGTAGTAAACAGGCCTTTTAAAAACAAAATGTGCAGTATATATTGTTAACTAAACTGTAAAGGCATCCCTTTTTAAAAATGCTAGGTAGTTATATTTAAAAACTTGCCAACTTCAGATTGATCTGTCTAATGAGCAGGATTATAATTAATCTCTCTACAGTTATCAAATGTAAATGAAGGGGCCACAGCGCTGGTGCCGAGTCACAGAGTCAGAGGCCATGGGGGCCAGACTGACTTAAAGAAATAGCAAACAAGAAAGGGGGAAAATAAACCTCTGATAGCCACACCAAACAGGCAGTGATACTGGGAATTTTTTCATCATTTTAGTTGCTTAGTTCGAACATTTCTGCTTTGTTATGTAAGAAAGTGTTAGTTCTTGAAAACTTCTATATTTTCTGTTTTTTTCTTACAAAAATGCAAGATATATACACAGATACATATATACATATACACATACATATATATGTATATTATACACATATGTGTGTTTGTGTATGTACACACACATACAGTGTTTTTCTTAAAATGTATCTTTACTAGTTTATTTTAATTAAAATGGCAAACCAGTGACCCAAAGAAGGTAGCTAGGAGGCCCTATAGTTGATAGAATAGTAGGGAAATGTATTAGCGTTCTCTAGAGGGACAGAACTGTTAGGATAGATGTATATATAAAGGGGAGTTTATTAAGGAGTATTGACTCACATGATCATGGTGAAGTCCCACAATAGGCCGTCTGCAAGCTGACAAGCAAGGAAGCGAGTCCGAGTCCCAACACCTTAAAAGTAGAGAAGCCGACAGTGCAGCCTTCAGTCTATGGCTGAAGGCACCAAGAGCCCCTGGCAAACTGCTGGTGTAAGTCCAAGAGTCCAAAACCTGAAGAACTTGGAGTCTGATGTTCTAGGGCAGGAAGCATCCACCATGGGAGAAAGATGAAGGCTGGAAGATTCAGCAAACCTGCTCTTTCCACCTTCTTCTGCCTGCTTTATTCTAGCCACACTGGCAGCTGATTAGATGGTGCCCATCCAGAGTGAGGATGGGGCTACGTCTCTGAGTCCACTGACTCAAATTTTAATCTCCTTTGGCAACACCCTCACAGACACACCCAGGAACAATACTTTGCATCCCTCAATCCAATCAAGTTGACACTCAATATTAACCATCACAGGAGGGTTCCATATCTTATTCTCTTGAAGACTCTCCCATGGCTCTCTCCACATTTAGATTAAGTCTCCTTGTCATTTCTAGATAAATTTTCTGGCAAATACTTAGCTTGTGAGGTAAGGCGGTCAGTCTTATTTTAAGTCCACCAAATTATTTAATTGTAAAAGCTGAATAGCTTGTATAAATTTACTTTACATCTTTATAAGGTACTATATGATCTAAAATATATGTTTTTCATTTCAGTCTATGAGGAATTTCCTAATAATATAAAAGAAGTACAGCCCAGATAAGGTTATAAAGTGTTACTTGTTTACTAGCTTTGTGATAAGAATTTTTTAAAAAATGTATATTTATGGAGCATCGCTATGTTCCATAATTGCCCTTTGCACTGTGGGGGACAGAGTGGAGTGGTGAATAACACAGATAGGGTGCTGCCATCACAGGTTGTATATTTTAGTGTGGTGTCAGGGAGAGTGGTGAGACAATAAGCATGTATAGATAAAGAGAATAATTACAGAGGGTGATCATTTTTCTGAAGAAATAAGGCAGAGTAACTAGATAGCTAGAAGGAGAGTAGCCAGTGGGATGGCTACTTTAGGAATAGTGATTGGAGAAGAGATCTTTGAGAAGATGACATTTGAGCTGAGATGTGAAAAAATTTAAAGGCCAGACATGTGAAGAACTAGGGCAAGAACACGTAGACAGAGGGAGTAGCTAGGGCAAGGTTAGTTTCTCAATGAAAATGAGCTCAGTGTTTAGAGGAGCAAAAAGAAGTCAGTTCGGCTAGAGCAAGTGCTTTAGAGAAGGAAATCTGAGGGGAGAGCAAAGGCCAGACAGTCTTGTAGACCACAGTAAAAAGTAAGGATTTATTCTGATTGCAATAGGAAGCTTTTGGAGGACACTGAGCAGTGGCATGATACCTACAAAGATAATTATGGCTGCTGTGCAGTCGGGCAAAGGTGGATGTAAGAATGGAAGCTGGAAAAGCAACTAGGAGTCTATTGGAGTATTTCAAGTTAGGTAATGTTAGCGATTTATTAGACTAAAAATGTAGTAATAAAGACAGGAGTAGGTAGATGGGTTGGGGATATGTATTTTATGTTTCAAAATACAAATTAGGGGATCATTATGTGTAGTTTTCTCACATTCATAAGTTTCTGTTCCATTTTTACTGCTGTTGCAGATCCTTTTTACCTCCTGCCCACAGTCACTTACTTGTTTAATTGTTTTCTTGGGATCTAGTGTTTTTCCACTTCCAGTCCATTCCATGTGTTAACAGCCTAATCACTCTACTCAAAGCACATTTATAATCATTCTATTTGCCTAATCCAGAACTTTCTATGACTCCCTGTGCCCTGAAGAAGAATGGACTTACTCAGTTTCTCTAATACATACCCAGTTCCCTTTTAGACAAGTGCTTCTGGCATTATTCAATGAACAGGTTTTGTGCTTTCCATTTTCCATGTTTTGGAATCTTTCATGCTCTCCTCTGCTGGAATGCTGCTTCCCTCTGCTTCCTGTTAGATTCCTAACAGCTAACCATTCAAGGCCTGAGTTCATCACCCAAGTTTATGAAACATTTTCCAGTCTTGGCAATTGGAAATCATTTGTGCCTAGTCTGTGTTCTATAGAATTTTCTTAATAACTTTTTAATATTATTTAATTTTGTTTGATCTTTTATTTATTTAGGTCCATCTGTCAGTGTATTCAATACATTTATATTGATCTCCTTAGTGTACCAGGCACTAGAGATGCCAAGATAAATGTGATATGGACCCTTAAGAAGCTTACAGAGAAAACAGGAAAAAAAAAGTTACAATGCAGGATTATTGGTGCCATTAAGAGAAGCAGTATGTACAAGAGCTCTTGTGTTAGCCCAGATCTTACCTTTCAAACCTAGTAGTAAACCCTTTGAAGGCATGGACCTAGTCTTGTTTTTGTCTCACTGGTTATCACCAAGTTGATGCTTAATAAATGATCATTGATTGTGAATCTTATCACTGATGATCAGTGTTGTTCAATTTTAGTAATTATCTCAAACATCTTTAAATTTTCACAGACATAAGCACACTCTAAAAAATACTATTATCAACTTTCTAGTATGAGTTTAAACAAGATAATTTGATTTCATGAGCTGTGATTCTGCCATCATTATTTAATTTATTTGATCTGGATACGTCACTGTATTAAATATTATCTTCCCCTTCAGCCAATTTTAATATTCCTTTATGTCACCCTTTTTTGCCTCAAAGCGTTTTGCAATCATTTCAATTAATTGTTCTTTATCTTAACCTAATGAGGTTGTTACTATTCCCATTTTTATTACTGAAAAAACTGATAATCGAAAGGTAAATCAAGGAATTTCCATTTACAGCATTCTAATTTAGAACTTGAATTGTCTATTCTGAACAAATGTTGCCATGTTTCAAAAGCTGTAACATTAAAAGAAATTCAGTATTATTTAAAATGGTGGAAATAGTGAGTTCAGGATAAAATATCATTTCCATATTAGATGCCAAAGAAGTATGTTATTTGGTCTATCAAGGTCTATTCTAAAAATATATATGCAGCATCTATAACATCATTTGCAGATTAACATATTTATAAGCTGTTGCCAAATAGTCTCATTTTTTCTTCAAATGTGTTTTCCCTCTCTTGAATTAAATGATTAAATTTCTTTAACTGACTTTTATAATTGTAACTTTGACCATATTTAAAAGTTTATCTGATTGCCTATTGATATGCTGTTATCATCTTCAGTATTTGATCTTTTGTATTTCTAGTTATTGTAGTTAACATTTTAGGTAGCTCATTCATAATTTAATTATTCTCTTTCTTACTTGTATCTCCATGGTGAGTTTTTAAAGATGCAGCTTTCTTGGGCCAGGTGTGTTGGCTCATGCCTTTAATCCCAGCACTCTGGGAGGCCAAGGCAGGAGGATCACTTGAGCCCAGGAATTTGAGACCAGCCTGGGCAACATGGCAAAACCGTCTCCACAGAAAACACAGAAATTAGCCAGACATGGTGGCACACACCTGTAGTCCCATCTACTTGGCAGGCTGCAGTTGGGGGATCTCTTGATCCCAGGAGGTTGAGACTGCAGTAAGCTGTGGTCATGCCAGTGCACTCCAGCCTGGGTAAAAGAGTGAGATCCTGTCTTTAAAAAAAGTAACTTTCTCATCTTAATGTTTCCTTTTGTTTATAGTGTATATGTATGCCATGCTTCAAACATAATCTATTTAAGCAAATTTTGTCTTCTCAGTTTTTTAAGTCTTATAATTTGATATTTTGCAAGCAAACTTTGTCTCCTCAATTAAAACACACCTTATTTGATATTTTCTGGATTCATTAATAATTGCTTGCAAGAGAAAAGGAGCAGGTAGGGAAGTAAAAAAAAATTCTTTAAATTCTTTTTTAAAAATTATAGATATGTGCTGTACTGTTTGGTAGATACCAGGCATATGTGGCTGTTTAAATATAAATTTAAATAAAATTAAAAATTTTAGTCATCACAGTAGCTATAGCTGATAATGGCTACTGTATATACTGTACCGGACAACTCTTATAGAGGATACTTCCATTCTTACAGAAAGTTCTTTGGACAGTGCTGTATAGATAATTCATTATTATGCTCGCCTCAGCAGCACATATATTAAAATTGGAATGATAATTCATTATTGTTTTATTTTTGTGTAATATATAATGTAAATGTCTGCATTTTGCTTTTTATTCATGTTGAACTTTTAGATATGGCCTCTGTGAAACATTTACTTTCATTTCTTTTCTCTCACCTTTAGAAAATGACATGAATTTTTACAGTAAATCTTTCCTGAATTTTTGGTCAAATGTAGTTATTATGTTACATTGTAGTATGTGGATGGAAACTAGATTAGTTTTGAATTTTTTTCTCTGTTAAGCATATTCGAAAGTTATTTTACTGAGTAATTTATTGATTTTTTTTTTTAATTTAAAGATCCTCTTTCTCAGTTCCTATTTTGAAAAAGAAATACTCCCAGTAATTTGGTCCATTGATGTCACACTTTACAAAGTTAAGATGTCCTAAATGTCGGTATCTCCTACACAGTTTCCTCCAAGCCCATTTTTTATTGAAATAAAAAACAAATTCCTCTGGGAAGAAGGATTTTACAAGCAATTTCAGAGCAGAATTGATTTTGGTGTGTGTTAATGCCGACAATCTGCCCAGTGTTAAAATGTTAAAGAGAAAAAAAAATACAAGCTGCCATATTCCTGTGATCACACCAAAATAGCAGCTTGTATTTATATTTTCAGTCTCCTCGAGGTGGACTGCAGGCACACATGAATGAGTGGATGTACTTGGTGTTGTGTTGTGATTTTATTTAATGCAGGCAAAGTACATGCTTGTGCATGCACGACCAGCCCTCACATATGCACTTGTTCACAGCCGAGAAAGTGAAAACTACAACACAAGCCGCTCTCTAAGAGTTGTCGGCAACCTGTGTGTGTTTCTTAAATATTAAAGAGGGGGGAAAACAGATTTTCAGGAATATGAAAAATAATGCTTCTGTCAAATGGCCTGTAGTCCTTCCTCATTTGACACTTAAGGTAAAAGCAAAATAATTACTACTGCATATGTATATTTAGTATCTTTCCTGTACTGCTCCTGCACTGTTTTAAAGTATATTTTTCCCATTTCTGTTTCATTTAAGCATGCAAATTCTTAGCATACATTTATTTTAATTTGTGAGATTTTTAAAAACTTAAATTTTTTTCAGTATTTTAATGAAAATATAGTTGCAGTGCTTTCATTAGCACCCTGGTGCTCCTAATCTTCGGAATTTAGGAGGAGTAGTACATAGGGGCAGCACAGTTATAGGGGTACCCTCTGAACTGCTGACCAATAGAGTTTTTGCTTTTCAAATTTTCTTTGTTTTAAATGATCCCAGATTTTTAAGGACTATTTATAGTTGTAGATTTATATGATTATGAGAAGGTTAAAAAGTAAAGTTTGGTGAGTAGTAAAATAATATTCCCAGTGGGCACAGCCTGTTTGGTAGTGTAGCACAGTCTTTTTAGAACATTTCAGCAGATTTAGAATTGAAGCAGCTTTGGTACTTCAGGGGTAATGCTTTGTATTTAATTTTTTAATATTTTTCTTAATTATTGAAAAACTTCAAAATAAAGTCTGTATTTCCATTTGCGACACAGTCTCGTCTGGCACTGAAAGTACATATACAGTTTATCTACCTACGTTTATATTTTTTCCTAATTTTTTACCATTATGGTAGGAACAGAAAGATGTTTTTGGAGGAGTGGAGGAGTGGGGTAAAGGGCTTGTTAAGTGACTCAGGCATTGTAGAACTAGAAAGAACCTTAGATGAAGACCTCTACTTAGACGGTGACAGATCCCATCTCCTGAACTGCAGCCACACTTGCCTTCTCCCAACCTTATATCCTGTCATCCCAAACCGTCCCTCCTTCTTTTTGTTTTTGCTTAATCTTCTCAACTGTGTGGTGATTTCTTACTCCACCTTCCTTATT
Organism: Gorilla gorilla gorilla; assembly: GCF_029281585.2. Taxonomy (NCBI): domain Eukaryota; kingdom Metazoa; phylum Chordata; class Mammalia; order Primates; family Hominidae; genus Gorilla; species Gorilla gorilla. The sequence goes on along the minus strand of NC_086017.1, from coordinate 27,235,079 downwards.
AGCCTCTTGGAGATTTTTCTGCTGCCCTCTTGGGCTGAGTCCTACTCATTGTCATCATAATAAATTACTACTTTCTTTTTTTTTCACTTTAAAAAACTCTGTATTCACCTCCTGTTTATGAACTATGAAAGCTATATATCATTCTTTTCTTCACTGAAAACGTAAATTAAAGAAAGCAGAACCTTGTTCAAGCTTTCCTTTTGCTTCGCCTTCATATCCCTAGCGCCCGACTGCGTCGTCTTAATTTTCCTTAAAGGTTTGGTTGTTTGTAAGGTTTGTAGGTATTTTTGTCCATTCAGCAAATACTACTTGAGAGATCACTGTGTCAGCCACTGTTTTAGAAGTTCAAGATTCAAATAAAGAAAAGACTGCCTCTTCTGTTCTTTAATATATAATGCATATTTTATTGTAATTATCTTCTTTTAAAATTATCTGTAAGATGTCTGTTTTTATTCTCCTAGATTTTCTTGAGTTTATATGTTTTGTAGCTTCATATTTCCCAGTACTTGGCACCCATTGTAAGCATTTATGTCATTAATAGTCATCTAGTAAAATCCTTTTATTTTGCAAAGGTGAAAAGTTGAAGCTCAGAAAGACTATGACATGAATAAACAAATATAAGTTGTTAAGGCCAAAATGGAAATGGTACCTGGGACTTCTGTTTTTCCATTACTCTATAATTTATGTTAATCTTGTTTGTCTAGATTTAATGCTTCTTCAAGAAATGTTTATTAAATACCTTCAGTGTGCAAGCACTTTGTGAAGCAAAACAGGACAGAAACATAAATGAATCAGTATCTCAAATCTTATTCAAAAAGTGGTGGAGACTAAATAAGTAGATACTGTTTCTGCCTTCTGGGTTTATATATTGTAATGCAGTGTTTCTCAACCTTGGGAGTATTAACATTTTGGACCAATTCTTTGTTTTGAGAGGTTGTTTTGCACACTGTAGGATGTTTAGCAGATCCCTGATCTCTACTTGCTAGAGCTGTGAGGCCTGTTCACTCTGATGATAGTTTCTTTTGCTGTGCGGAAGCTCTTTAGTTTAATTAGATCCCATTTGTCAATTTTGGCTTTTGTTGCCATTGCTTTTGGTGTATTAGTCATGAAGTCTTTGTCCATGCCTGTGTCCTGAATGGTATTGCCTAGGTTTTCTTCTAGGGTTTTTATGGTTTTAGGTCTTACGTTTAAGTCTTTAATCCATTTTGAGTTAATTTTTGTGTAAGGTGTAAGGAAGGGGTCCAGGCTCAGTTTTCTGCATATAGCTAGCCAGTTTCCCCAACACCATTTACTAAATAGGGAGTCCTTTCCCCATTGCTTGCTTTTGTCAGGTTTGTCAAAGATCAGGTGGTTGTAGATGTGTGGTGTTATTTCTCAGGCCTCTGTTCTGTTCCATCGTTCTGTATATCTGTTTTGGTACCAGTACCGTGCTGTTTTGGTTACTGTAGCCTTGTAGTATAGTTTGAAGTCAGGTAGCATGATGCCTCCAGCTTTGTTCTTTTTGCTTAGGATTGTCATGAATATATGGGCTCTTTCTTGGTTCCATATGAAATTTAAAGTATTTTTTTCTAATTCTGTGAAGACAGTCAATGGTAGGTTGATATAGCATTGAATCTGTAAATTACTTTGGGCAGTATGGCCATTTTCATGATATTGATTCTTTCTATCCATGAGTATGGAATGTTTTTCCATTTGTTTTTGTCCTCTCTTATTTCCTTGAGCAGTGGTTTGTAGTTCTCCTTGAAGAGGTTCTTCACATCCCTTGTAAGTTGTACTCCCAGGTATTTACAAAGAACTTAAACAAATTTACAAGAAAAAAACAACCCCATCAAAAATGGGGTGAAGGATATGAACAGACATTTCTCAAAGGAAGACATTTATGCGGCCAACAAACATATGAAAAAAAAAAAACCTCATCATCACTGGTCATTAGAGAAATGCAAATCAAAACCACAGTGAGATACCATCACACACCAGTTAGAATGGTGATCATTAAAAAGTCAGGAAACAGCAGATGCTGGAGAGGATGTGGAGAAACAGGAATGCTTTTGGTGGGAGTGTAAATTAGTTCAACCACTGTGGAAGACAGTGTGGCAATTCCTCAAGGATCTAGAAACAGAAATACCATTTGACACAGCAATCCCATCACTGGGTACATACCCAAAGGATTATAAATCATTCTACTATAAAGACATGCATACGTATGTTTATTGCAGCACTGTTCACAATAGCAAAGACTTGGAACCAACCCAAATGCCCATCAAGGTAGACTGGATAAAGAAAATGTGGCACATATACACCATGGAATGCTATGCAGCCATAAAAAAGGATGAGTTCATGTCCTTTGCAGGGACATGGATGAAGCTGGAAACCATCATTCTTAGCAGACTAACACAGGAACAGAAAAGCAAACACCGCATGTTCTCACCCATAGGTGGGAGTTAAACAATGAGAACACATGGACACAGGGAGGGGAACATCACACACTGGGGCCTGTTGCAGGGTTGGGGGGCTAGGGGAAGGATAGCGTTAGGAGAAACCTAATGTAGATGATGGGTTGAAGTGTGCAGCAAACCACCATGGCATGTGTATACCTAATGTAACAAACCTGCACATTCTACGCATTTCCCAGAACTTAAAAGTATAATTTTTTTTAAAAAAAGGGTCACATGACACAGCAAGTGGATCATGTAGAAAGAAGATGTGAGCATAAGACTGGACCCTATTTTCTGCACCAATATTACAACCAGTAACTATCATTGATTACTTAGTAAATTCAATTTTATGCCATCACTAAAAAAATAAATAATAAAAAATAAAAAATCTAAGGGCCTTTTCTCTGACTGAACGGTTCTCTGTGGCATCATCTTAGAGCTTTCTGAGATCTTAACAAAGGCTTTTACAGTCACACCTTTGATCTCATCTTTAATTCTTGCCTGTCTTTGTCCTAGATTTGATCTTTGCCCAGAAGCAGTGTGTTAATGTTGGTATCATTTGCTGACTTGAAAAGCTGGGAATGAGAAAAAGCTTTATTTTCAAACCAAGAAAGTTCTAGCACCTTTATGTTTACCAGTTATTCCTTTTGTTTTTTCTCTTCTTTCATTCTACTACAAGTAACACAGGTAAACCAGACAGTACTTTCAGTACTCTGCCTGGATATCTCCTTAGCTAGATCACTCCGTTTATTAGATTCATTTTCTATGTTCCATATAACTAGAGGCTATCACATTGCCAGACTTTATGTCACTGCATAATAAGGAACCCCTTTCCTCCATTTTTTTTTCTGTAATGTTTTCCTCACTTTCATTTAAGCCCTCACTGGCAGCCTCTTTGCAGATTGTCTTTTGCTAATAGTCTTTTTCCCACAGCCTTAATTTCTCACTGATGCTCTCCTGAAGGTCCTTCTGTCTTCTATCCAGTCCCATAGGCACTTCTACCACATATTTTAGGTTTTTGGTTTTTTTTTTTTTGAAACAGCACCCCAGTTTCAGATATCAAAACCTCTATTATATTTTGCTACGTAATTAATCAACCAAAATTGGTGGCTTAGAACAACAATTAATTATTATGTCATGGTTGCTGTGGGTCAGGAGTTTGGGAGCAGTATAGCTGGGAGATTCTGGCTTAGGAGTGTTTCATGAGATTGCAGTCACGTGGTTACTGGAGCTGCAAACGTTTGATGGCTTGACTATGGCTGGAGTATCCACTTTGGTTCCTCTCCATGTGGATCTCTCTAATGTGCTGCTTTATGGTCCTCCTTCAGAAGATACTTTCTTTAGATCAAGCGATCCAAGAAAGAAAAAGAGCCATGTAGAAGCTATGTCGTTTTTATGCCATTACCTCAGAAGGGAAATGTGAGAATTAAAAAATTTGCAGATATAGTTTTAAGAGCAGCACAATCCCAATGGAGTTTTCAAGGTCTTCCCCATGATCTTTTTCATTCCATCTACTAGAAGGGGAAATGTGTACAGAGGCCTGCCGGTGGGGAAGTTAGGGGAGTGTATTTCGTGGTCCCACATAATTTCCACTCTCATTCCATTGGCTAGCACTCAAGTCACATGACCACAGCTAACTGAAAAGGAAGCTGGGAAATTAAATCCAGCTATGTGCCTGCAAAGAAGAGAAAACAGGTTTGGTTGAATAGGGAGAATGGAAATTACCAACCAAAATAGGGAACACAGGAAGAAAAAGAATTGTGTCTTTCAGTATGTCTGTTTTTATTCCATATCAAATTGTTCCGTGTTGTGGTCTTGGCTTGATTGTTCAGTTTTTCTTTAATAAAACAATAAACCACAGTAAGGTATTATAGTTATTTTGGTGGTTAATAGTATTCTAGGGAGTTTTCATCAGCTCATTTAAAAATTTTGGATGAGTGCTTGTTTTGATTTTCCGTTTTTGAAATATGGGCATAACAACAGTTATTGTTCCTTCAAGTCCTTCTGTGCTTCTTTGTCCTATTGCATGATTATAAACCCTCACCAAGGGCTTTCCTTTTTCCCCTGGGGCATCTTATTGAATACTTGCATCTTCAGTATTTCATCTGGGCCCAATGCTTTGTCTGTTTTAATACTTCTAATTACCTAATTATGTACTATAATGTGGTGACAAAACCCTTTATCATTTTACTCTTTTCTTAACCCTTTTCTTGCTTAGGAAAGATTCTTTTTGTCTCTTTGTTGCCTGCATTACAGATAGCCCCGATATTTGTCTGGCTTCCCTTTATTGTCTGTATTATGACAGACCATTGTCCTGTTGAATGTCTTTCCAACTATCAGGCACCTGGGTTCCTGGTTATTGGGGCTCCAAAGTTGGTGTTTAGTTGTTCTCCATCCCTCACTTTTCAGTTCACTTCCACACACTGCAGTCATATGAGACCATATCCAAATGGCAAATAGGATACTCTAGTTGTCATAAACTACTTTTGTTACAGAATTAGTAGCCATTCTATCATGTATAGGTCTTTGTATAATCAAATGTTTGCAGTAGGTATCCATGAGCCAAATGTAATAGAAATCAATAAGATTTTTAAAAATTATATGAATTGTACTTCAGGATAGCTAAAAATTGATGAAGGATTTTTTTTTCATTATGTCTATGTCTTAGATAATAAAGGAAGAAAGAAATATAGAATTATAGTTTTACCATTTTATGACTTCTAATGAATTAATAGATTTAGGCAGTGATCATTAACAGTTGGTAGCATCACAGAAAGTGGGATACATTAATGTTAGGTGCCTCCTGATGGAAGTACACAACACCAACTTATCACTGCATTGAAATCACCCCAAGTTTAAAACAACAGAATTTATTTTGTTGTTGAATCTACAACTTGAGCAGGGCTCAATAGGATGGCTCATCTCTGTTCCACATGGTGTTGGCTGGGGTAGCTTGAAGTCCAGGGTCTGGAATCATCTGAAGGTTTGCTCTCTCACCTGTCTGGTTATTGAAGCTGGCTCTCAGGTGAGACCTCCTCTGGAGCTGTGGTGAGAACACCCGCGATGGCCTTTTCATATGGCTGTTTGGCTTCTTTACAGCATGGTGGTCTGGTTCTGAGAATGTGTCCAGAGAGAGCCAGACAGAAGCTGTGTTCTACCACCACTTTTGACACGTTTATTTCTTGAGAAACTGGTCACTAAGGGCAGCACATACTCAAAGGGAAGAGAATCAGACTCTTTCATCTTTCTATGGGAGGAGTATCAAAGAATTTGCAAACATGTTCTCAAATTATGTCATCTATAGATGAGACAAGAAGAATCTTGTTGAAAACTTGAACCTGAATCTGATGAAGTCTCTAGATCTAACTGCCAGTTCGTAGGAAATACAGGGGACAGGAGAATCGTTAAATAAGAAAATGGAGGCACAATACGTAAAATTCTGAATGTGGGAAGCTTCTACAGGATAAAAAATCTGGTTTCTTTAACAAATACATTACAAGATAAAAAAGAGAAGAAGGACAAGTCTATAGATTAAAGGAATCTTAAGAGATAATATCAACAAATTGCAGTGTACTGACAAATATTTCTTGGTTCTTGAACAAAGTGTTAAGAATTTTTAGACAGTCACAGAAATTTGAACATTTACTGGTTATTTGATTAATAGATTATTATTTTTATTATTAGTAGTGTTACAATGGCACTATGGTATTTTTTTTGTTTCTTTGTTTGTTTGTTTTGTTCTTTGAGACAGGGTCTGTCTCTCTTGCCTGGGCCAAAGTGTAGCGGCACAAACACAGCCCACTGCAGCCTCTACCTCCGAGGCTCAAGTGATCCTCCCACCTCAGCTTCCCAATTAGCTGGGACTACAGGTTTGTGCCATGATACCCAGCTAATTTACTTTTACTTTTTTTTTTTTTTTTTTTTGAAAGGCAGGGTCTCACTATGTTGCCCAAGCTGGTCTCAAACCCCTGGGCTCAAGTGATCCTCCTGCCTTGACCTTTCATAGTGCTGGGATTATAGGTGTGAGCCTCTTCACCTGGCCTATGGTTATGTTTTTAAAGAGTGCTTATCTTTTAGAGATACACATTGCAGTATTTATAGATATAATGACGTCTGGGATTAGCTTCAAAATAATGCAATATTGGAGAGGAATATATGTAAAACAAGAAATGATTAGTGCTGAAGCTAGCTGATGGGTAGATTGGGGTTCAGTTTACTGTTGTCTTGTCTTTATTAAATGTTTGAATTTTCCATAATGAAAGATTTTTAAAATTTATAATTAAACCTATATTGCATACCGATTTTGGTTTATTTCAAGATAGAAAACAAAACTTACACACCACATGTTTGTGATGGCTCTTGTTATTATTGTGTACTATGTAAAATGTTTAAATATGGTTTCTTCACACATCTGAGAGAGAAACTTCTATATTATCAATACTGATCAATTGAGTCTAAACTGAAATATGACTTTTACCCTAAAGTAAGGATTTAAGACTATTTTAGTCTAAATTCCATTATGGACTACTTAATCTTTGCTGTTCATCTCTATTTTTAGAGTTTCGCCCTCACCTGTTTTACATCTCAATTTTTATTTTATGGACAAATGTAGAAAGAAAGACCTTCTGTTAATAATAAAATTTGTTTCCATTTCCTACTTAGTGTGATTTTTTTCCTTTCTGTTTTATTTTCCTACCAGATATTTTGGTTTGAATAAATTATGAAACTCTACAGTTTTAATTCTAAATTTCTCTCTTTATTTTCATGAAACTGTAACATCATTGTTGATTTTTCAAAACCTGAATGATTGTTGCATCTAGTGTGGTTAGTATTCTGTGCTTTTAATTATGTTTCAAAAACAGATTTGCCTTTCCAGTGATATTTGGGTTAGACTGATGTTCAAATTACTTCACCTAGCCTGAATCCACACCATCTAGCAAGGGGTAAATAAAACCTAGAAGTGTAATGAGTGGTAGGGAAGCTATTTTGAAACTTACAACATATCATCAGAAACAGATTATTACTATTCCTAGAAATGCTACTCACTGTACTTTTTCTCCCACATTTCTTATACCTATAAATGTAACATCTTCTGGATTGAATCCTGATACTGTGACCATCAAGTATTTTTTGTAGGAACTGTGTTATTGTCTAGGTATATTCATCAACCTTCAGAGCTAGGTTCTTATGTGTAACTCTAAAGTCATGGAATTTTACCTAAATGCATTTCTCAGATTAATTTATAACTGATTAGGGAAGCAGTTGGAAAGTGCTGCTGTTCTGTTAACTACCCAGATACCTTGGCACAGGTATTATTTCTCTGTGCTTCTGTTTACTTGCCTGTTAATCTCTGAGTTGGACTGGATAATCTCCAAAGACTCAGCACAAAACTCTGATTTTCAGTTCTTTTTCCAACTTTTGAAATAGTTTTGAAAACTTTACTTCTTTTTCAGAGCTTTTCTCTATCTTTCTACCTTACTTATTTGATGCAATGGATTCTTCATCATTTAAAGAACAAGTTATAGTTTTCTAACAAAGAGAGTGCCATGAAACTTCACAAATTAGCACTTCAGCATTGTAGAGCAGAATCATAGTTGGTGTGCTGTTTCATAGATACGCTATGTCTGCATAATACATATTTTCAGTTGATTTGGTATTTGCTAAAAGTAGACGATTTAAATTACTACTTGCAATTGAATTCTTTTAGATCTGTAGTTTTTAATCTTGAAAGTGGTTGGTATGCATTTAAATGAAACCAGGAATTGATATACAGTGTGTTAAAAGAAAAACTTCAGCCGAATTAAATTTAATGGAGTTTAATTGAGCAATGAACGATTCGTGAATCGGGCAGCCTTCCGAGTCAGAGTAGGCTCAGAGACGCCAGCACAGCCACATGGTGGAAGATTTATAGACAGAAGAAGGAAAGTGACATACAGATAACAGAAGTGAGGTACAGAAACAGCTGGATTGGTTACAGGTTGGTGTTTGCCTTATTTGAACATGGGTTGAACAGTTGGCTACATTTGATTGGCCAAAACTCAATGATTGGCAGACGTGTAAGCTGTGATCTGTTTACACCTCCACTTGTTATAGTTCACGATGTACAGAGAAACCTTTAGGCTGAACTTAAAATATGTAAGGAGGCAGCTTCAGCCTAAAGTTGACTTAACAGGTATACTTTACATTTTTAGTTTTTAGGTATTAAATTATAGTTTATGGATACTCTTTGCAAAGTTAATGTAGTAGTTTTTAGTACTTTATTTCATAATCAATTTTAGATTGTAACAGCTACACAGAATTTGGTTGTGCCAGTGTGCGTAGAAAATTTCCAAAGAATAGGTGAGGAAGGGGACATGCAAAATTATTAAGTCAGGTGATCCAGATTTTTGGGAATGAAGCCTACTTGAAGACAGAGTTAAATTTATGTTATATAATGAGGAGAGAAAATTTCACCTCTCAAAAGTATTATTCTATTCGTAGCTTAATGGCTAAGTTTCCCAAGATATTTCTCTATACCAAGTTATTTTATTAACTACTTACCTATCTTTTATCCTGATTAATTTGGGATATTTGATTTTTAAGGGCTTTAGCAACTTTCTTTTGTTTCAAAATGACATTTTAAAAGTTTTTGTGTTTCTTGCCTACTTCAGTGCATTTGACATCATTCTGCAGTTTCTTTGGCTTCTCTGACATATGCTTACTCTTCAGGTTAATTTTTCTCTTCTTTAGAAGTTAATTGTGCCACCCCTATTTGAACTCTGATTCCTGGCTAGGGACTGCCTGAGAGATCATCACATTAAGCTTTATGCAAATATGTGAAGCGACCTTGCTCAGATCCTTAGTTTGTTTACTGGCCCCCCAAAAAGAGGCTTCCTTGCTGCCACAGAAAAGGTAGAAAAAAAAAAAAAAACCAAACCTGTCTGGGCAGTTGCAAAAGGGAGTTGTAAGCAAAAGTCAAATGAACAGATGAATGTAAAATGGACCTTAATTTATTTAAAAAATTAGGACCAGAAAAAAAGATGCTTCACAGATCTCTAGCACAATTCACCAAAAACCTAGCTTGGACTAGAAAGTTATAACTGTCCAAGGCACCAACAAAGTAGCAGAGTGAAGCATAAAATAGCTGAGGTCTTCAGAAATGGGAGGCAGTAAACCATTATAATATGATGTAAAACATAAAACAGCCACTACTGCTCTTAAAAGACTCATTAAGGAATATTTTTCTGTTTCAATAATGCTCTATGCCTTCATGCTCTAGGTCATCTTCCTCTCTACTCTCTCACATTTTCTCACATTTTTTAGTTCCAAAGCCACCTGATTTGCAATCTCATTACCTAAAGTATCATTACTCAAATACTATTATAATAATGGCCTCTTATTCCTGAATATCTGCTACTTGTTAGGCACCGTTCTTGGTGCTCTTACATGATTTTATCTTGATCACAAGATCAGTATTGTTATCCCTGCTTAATAGATGAGGCAGTTAAGCAATCATTCACTCAGGGTTGCATAACTAGAAATTATGCAACGTGAATTTGAACACAGGCTTTTCTACTTGGGTTTGGGACTTTTAAATTTCACTTTATTATAATGCACTCTTATGTCCTTCCTATGCTACTCTTTCAGGTTTATTCCTCCGTAGAGTTAAATTAAAATACTGTTTTCTTTATCACTTCCTTATTCAAAAATATACATTTACTATGCTGTGTTTCCATAGTTGGAAATTCAGCATTCAAAGTTCTTTCCAGCCTTACTCCACCTTTTCTTCTATCCCACTGTCCTGCTCCCAGCAGGCAGTATTTCATGGAATTGTCTTTTCCTTCTGATTAATAATTACCATATTATGCTGCATTCTTGAAATACCCATTGCCTTCTGTGTCTTCATATCTGTCTTTCTGTTTTGATTACCTTTTCCACTGATGTTCCATGTTCCTCCTCTCCTAAAAATTATTGTTCAAACTCTCTGTGATTAAACCCAGTTGACTACTACTACTAGATGACATTCCCTCAGCCCTTATACATTCATTGTGTATTGTGTTGCTGTGGGTTTTCTCTTTGGGTTCTTGCGGTTGTGGTGTTTTACTGCATTATAAATAAATATTTAGAAGTCTATATTTTAATCAGATGAAAGGCTGATAGGGTGGTTATATGTAATAACTGAAGTGTCGCTATTTTACATCAAGGAAAAAGAATGACAATCTTTTTTTGAAAAAAATTAGTACTTTTACAAAATCACATTCTTATCCTAAAAGCCAATGGGCTAAAACAAAGCAACTCCCCATCTGCAGACACGTAGAATATAATTCAAAAGCTATCATATTCACATATGTATGAAGTATATGAAGCATGCGAAAAAAATTGAAATGTGAATATGTTGAAGGATGTAATTTACCTCTGAGATGTAATTATTTCCCCTTGCCTCACTCCTTTTTCAGTCCCCACTAAAGGCATAAGTTACATAGCAAACACAGGCTTGTTCTAAAACCTGAAGCAGCCCTTGGCACGTCTTCGAGATGAGAATTTGAGAGTGATTCTTGAAACTGTGTTAGTCAGTTTCAATCTTGTATTTTCTTTTTCCAGGTTTCCTGAAATGCAGTTTTTCCAGCAAGAAAATGTGAGAAAAATTCTTACAGATGTTCTTTTCTGTTATGCCAGAGAAAACGAGCAGTTGCTTTATAAACAGGTAATGAAAATATCTTACAGATGGCATCCGTTGACTCAAAATTTTCTATACAGCTTGACAAATGATAGAGCAATAATGTAGCCTTTATTGTATCCAAAGTTGTATCATAATGCTAAAGCAATCAGAGAGTTGCTTGTCAGCTGCATGGTGAGAAAGGTAAGCTCATTGAAGCACATATGCTTTTTCCTCATTATAAGACATTCCACCAAATTGTCTTCTAGAAGGTGTTCAATCTTTTCTTTCAACTTCTGGGAGTTTGTTTATAAACAGCATCTTTGAAGGCAATCTAGTAATAAAATTTCAGAGTTGTATGTACAAATATTATTTTTAAGTGTAGCATTTATAAATATATGACATGTCATGTAAAAAATAATCAAGTATCCTATTACCTTTTAAAACTTATCAGTAATAGAACTTCAGAAAGTTTCTTTAAATTTTTTGAAATGTGTATTTAGTTCCTTTGTGATCCTGTTGTTTGACTCGTCTCATTACTAAAGCAAAGAAGATTATTGGGTTGTTTTATTTTATTGAAATGTAAATTATTTAATATATACAGATATATTTACATTTTTTATTTAAGTTTATGGTGTTCTAATAAAAATACACACACTTGGGTATTTTTATGTATTTCTCCAAATGCAAATTAAGTGAGAATTCAAGCTAAATTCTTAAATTCTCTAATAATCAAAAGTTATAATGTATACCTAATTCAGGACCACTGAACTTAAATTTAATGTAATAGAAAACACTTAATGGTAAAAGCAGTGTATTTAATTTGAAATAAACTAGATTTAAGGATAGTAAAGCATGTCAGACTACAAATATACCAAATCGTACATTTTTAATTATTGTATATACATAGAATACCCAAGGGAACTAATTTTATCTTATTTTTAATAGTAGTAATATTTTTCTGTATTAATTAACTGCTGACAATAGCTTATTAGAATTGGAAGTGAAAAATATATTGCGTTTATAAGGGCAACCAAAAGCTATAACATGTCTAGAAAAAAATTAACAATAAAGATACAAAAGCTATATGAAGGAAACTATAGTCCAGGTGCAGTGGCTTACACCTATAATCCCAGCACTTTGTAAGGCTGAGGCGGGGTGATTGGCTGAGCCCAGGAGTTTGAGACCAGGCTGGGCAACATGGTGAAACCCCGTCTCTACAAAAGTACCACAAAATTAGCTGGGCATGGTGGTGCACACGTATAGTCTCAGCTACTTGGGAGACTGAAGTGGGAGGATCTCTTGAGACCAGGAGTTTGAGGCTGCAGTGAGCTGTGATTGATTCACTGCACTCTAGCCTGAGCGAAAGAAAGAGTGAGATCCTGTCTCAAAAAAAAAAAAAAAAGTTATTCAAGGATATAAAGCAAGAATCGAATAAATAGAAAAATAGCATGTTTTTGGATGAGAAGACTTTAAGTAAAAATATTACTTCTTTATGTTTAAATGAATTATCATTCCAGTGATAACCTGAGTAAGAGATGTGTTTTTTTTTTAAAACTGGATACAGTTATTTTAAATTTAGTGCCTAAAAATGTTACACTTATTTTAACGGAGATAATATAATTTAGGGATTAAAAGCACTGAGTGCAGACGCAAATTCCTTTGTTTGAATCTCACCTCTGTCATTTACTAACTTCACAATCTTAGACAATTTACTTAACCTTTTTAATCTTTAGTTTTGTATCTGTAAGATGAGGGTAATAATAGTAATTACTTTCTAGAGTTAACATTTGGTGCCAAGCAAAGGTTCATGTTGGTAGTTGTGGTTGTTTTTATTATCATCATCATTATAATAATTATTAAATGTGTTGGAATTACCATAGAATTTGTGGGAAAGGGATAATGGGAAATATAGATATTAAAACTTCTATAAAGGTTCTGTGATCAAACTAATGTGACAGTATTATGTGAATTGACCATTGTTCAGTGAAACAGTCTGGAAACAGGTTCAGTTATATATGGGATCTGAATATGGTAAAATAGAGAAAAGGATATTGACGTGCTATATGTGGATTTCCATCTGGAAAAACCATTAAATTATACATTTATTGGAGAATAAATTCCAGATGGTGTAAAAATATAAATATAAAAACTTAAAGTATATAAAAATACTAGAAGAAGATTTAGGAGAAATTTTTTTGTAATCTCAGACTAGGAAAGGCCCTCGCAAGCAAGGTAGACTCATCTACAAGTTAAATAAAAAGTCGAAAGACTAAAAGCAAACCAAAAAGGAGACTGGGGGAAAAAAATCTATTAGTGTAGAATTCTTTTGGAAGCAAATAGCAGAAGACCCCGTTTAAAATGGCTTAAACTGTGAGGAGATTGTTAACACTTCACATGAAGTCTGGGAGTAAATAGTTCTGCTGCATTAGTTCATTAGCTTAAAATCTTTATCACAGATTCCAGGATTTTGTTTTCCTGCTTTCTTTTCATTATGTTGGCTTTCATTGTGAACCTTATCTCTTTGTTATTTCCTCTTTTCCTTTAAATACTTGAAAATACCCCGTAGTAAAAGACTTGATGATAGTGAATCAAATCAGGATAAAGTTATCCCAAATTACACATCTGTTTTCCAATTTTTTTTGGAGAAAGAAAAAATAGATTAAGGAAGTCTTATAATAATGGAAACAAGTTCTATGGACAAGGAACAAAAACATAATAACTGTGCACTCCATCTACCATTTGTGATGTATGTGGCCCACTGCATTTGTATAGAAGACTACACAGGAATATGGAAGATCAGGTTCTTGATCCATTTAGACAAAAATCTATCAATTACTAAATAAGAAAGTATTATTAACTTACTCCTGGTGTCATTTTAAAATATTTAATTACTCCCTGTACATATTTAAAATCCTATAGATTTTTTACAGAAAAGTAATACCTTGCTGTAGAAGGACTGAATATTTAGCCAGATCAAATTTAAGAAAAAACCTTAAGTTCCATCACAAGCTGTTAAAGCTATTATTTTGTACTAGGTGACACCCTGTTTAACATCGACCATATTGTTAATAGTTATGGGATTTTATTGAATTAATGAGACTGTTATCATGTAGTAGAATGTCTTGCTGAGTTAATTGAAATTGCAGAGATTATATAAATGGTATTAATGAACTTTGACTGCCTGATGCCTTAGCTTTAATAAAGACTGCTTGGTGGGCTAAATGAACACAGGCAGATCAAAGAACAGGTTCAATTTTGTGAACCTACAGGCTGTTGAAGAAAACTTTTGTTACCTTTATTTTCAACTGGCATGAGTTTGGAGTGCAGTGACTACTAACAATCTAGCAGGGATAAAGGCTTTTAAGCAGGCAGAAATGCTGACAGTATAGGTGGAAGCAAAATATACATTTTGGGAACCAGAAGCGTACTATCAATACATTATTTTCTATTATGCTTTGTCAAATTTATAGCATATTGAATTCATGATTATGATTCCTGGTATTTCTCTTTTCTTTTAAAGATGTCTATGTAATGGCCGTTTGTAATTATTAAACAGGTTTTACTAGTCTAGAATTGATAGCAAAACCAAAAATCTCTTTTAGGTATTTGAAAAAAAATCCCTAGTTTAGATGAAAGTCAAAACTGAGCTTGTAAAATAGTTTTGATGGTATTCAAAAGACTCTTAATTTCCATTCTGCCAAGAACACCTTTTTATTAATTTGAAATATGATTTAATGCTATTCTTTTTTCATATTGTAGCTTAGCTTTTTTCACTATGTGGATATATTAAGTGGTAGATATTGCATTCATTCAGTCAATATGTAGTGAGTACCTTATTTGTGCTGGGCCTGTGGTAGGATCTGGATGTGTATACACACACACACACACACACACACACACAGTCACAGCTGTGCAGTGTCCATTCTTACCTGCAGTACAGTACAGTACAGTACAGCAGTTCACCCTTACCTGCAGTTTCACTTTCTGTGGTTTCAGTTACCTGCAGTCAACCATCATTCAAAAACAGTTGAGTATGGTACAATAAGATATTTTGAGAGAGAGAGAGAGAGAAACCACAATCACATAATATTGTTACACTATATTGTTGCAATTGTTCTATTCTTATTAATTGTTGTTAATCTTAGTGTGCCTAATTTATAATCTTTAATTTAAATCATAATTTTAATACCTTTGTCATACAGGTGTATGTATAAAAACAGCATGTTATGTGTAGTTTTCAGTACTATTTACAGTTTTAGGCATCTACTGGGAGGTCTTAGAATATATCTCCTGCACATAATGAGGGACTACTGTATAGTCATTTCTGTGCTCATTTTATTATTTTGTTCCTTTCTTTCTAGACCACAAGCTCCATCGAAGTTAGGAACTTGCCCACTTCATTCACTTTTGTGTCCACAGCAAATATAGGCATTTAATAGTTTTTGCAATACGTGAATAATTAATGGAGAATCTAGACAGAGTGGTGTAACGGAAACTAGAAGGAAGAGAACATTTAAAGTTGGAAAGATCCATTTAGACAAGAACTCTTATTAAACTAGCCATAACTTGTTATAAAATATATTTTGGGGAAAAAGCACTATTTCTTTCAAAAGGGCATCCCACTGACAGCAAAGAAAGAAAACTTCATGATAAACCTAGTAAGAACTATGCAGTACTGCAAATTTTTGGATTGGAAAATCTGATGTTTTTAAAAATACTCTCCTCAAGTTAATTTCAATGCAATGCCAATAACAATTGTAATGTTTTGTTTACCATTTTATGTAACCTACATGATAATGACATAGCCTGGAATAAAAAAATAGAATCATCAAGATAAATTTGGAAAAAAAGGAGCAGAAAATAGGAAATATTAGAATATTTTAAAGGTCGAATCTTTATAATGGTACAGTTATTGTTAATAGTATACAAACCAATGTATTTCACAGTGAAAGCCTGGAAAAAATGTAAGCTAAATATTTACTTTTTACTAAAGATGGCATTTCAGAACTCTGGGGAGAAGATGGGTTACTCAGCTTATTGAATAGATTGAATTTATTGAAGATGGAATGATTAATCAGTAAATTGGTGTAATTCTTTTGGAGAAAAACATACTTATTTTCATGGCAAAAATTAAACTTATATCAGTTAAGCGAAGAATTAACTGAAAAAAAAAAAAAAGGAAACTGTATTCTTTCCTAATCTCAATATGAGGAAGGTCTTTATAGGCATGAAAGCAAAATAGAAACCATGAAGAATGATTTATTGTATTGACTAAAGTGTATAATGTCAGTATGATATATCATAGAAATCAAAAGTAAGAGTAATGATAAGCATGGTAAAATGTTTGTAACAAAAATTACAAAGGGTTAATACCTTTCATTGGTATAGAACTATTAGACATCACCAAGGAAACGAAACATTTCATGAGGAGAAAAAGGGCAATTTATTAAGTAAAAACGGTCAATAAAATTTTGGGGTTCAATCTTGCTAGCATTTAAATAAACTATAACAATTTAACTGTGAAAATTGACAAAATTTTTTTAAAACACTCTGAATATAGGTGAGGATGTGTGAGAGAGTGATTTTTATATTCTTCACTGAGGGAATTCTTTCTGGAGACAGCTTAATGGCATACATCCTACCAGACTTTAACACATATTTTTACCCCTTTACCCTGAAATTCTACTTCCAAGGACTTTAATCCTGGAGAAATCCTCAGAAATAGGCAAAAAAAGATCACAAGGATATCTATTGGAGTTTTAAATTTATTTCTTAACTTTTGGTTTTTGTCTGGCCTCCCTCTCCCCCTTTATCATTTTCTTATTTTGGTTTTTGCTTTTCCATACTTTTCTATTAATACAATACTTATTTATTATTTTAATGATTAAAATTATGGCACTTTCTTTTTGGAGTAACTTGAGACTATTCCAAGAGAGTAAACCCTTCATGATTTTTAAAGCAGAGTTAGTAATGCTTAATGTGATTTTTCTAGGTGTCTAACATGTTATCTGAAAGATTTTTTTCAAGGTTTGTTTAATAAGGAGATGGTTACCTATAAAGATTGAAATGATATGTGGTCATTTGTCCTAAATCACAAGTAAATTGTCAATGAATCATAAATTGTTTTGTAAAAATATAACTAAATCTTTTTAATTCAAAGCTAGTGATAACTTATACATGAAGTCTGAAAAAGTTAACTTGCATGTTATCTTTATGATAACAATTGGCTTTCTAAGAATAGTACAGTACTACTAGACTGTGCAGAGGACTATGTGACTCTGTTCATCCATTATAGGAAGCCTTCTCTAATTCTACCAGCGAAATATTTATCTCCTCTCTGCTTTCATATTTTATTTTTATTTCCTCTAAAAGTGGTGTTTTGTCTTGTCTTTTTATAAAAGAGCATCCCTAGTTACTAAGCAAAAGGAAAGTAGTAATTTGCTCACTTTAAGAGACAGGAAAGATTATAATCTATTTTAACTTGCTGAAATGTTTTTCGATGCTTAAGGGGGAAAGAAATCTCAATTAGCAAAGGTAGCCATAATGTGGAATACTGTATGTCACCACAATAATGGATCAGTAATGGATTTTTTTAGTACCCTTTTAAGGACTGCTTAGTAACTAATATTATACCTTTTTGTTTCTATTCCTGTTTTTGGTGAAAACCAATATAAAGAGGAAAATCGTATTGGTGAAATCATTAAATAAATTGAAATTAATCCTAGAATTTAAGTAGACAGGAAAAAATTATGGTAGTTTTCTGATTAAACATGTTAAATCCTATTTTAACAAGTTTATTTTCTGTCATACCTTCTTAAGGTTGTTTCTTTTATTATCCAACATTTTAGCTAGCTGACTTCAGCACTTCCTAAATCTACAGACATCCTAATTTTGAGCCATTATATAATGAAAACATTGGATGTAATTTCCTTAGGTCTACAGTTCTTAGCTGCCCTTCTTACTGCAGATCTTAACACTGTAGCTCATGATTATAATTTGCATAAATGAAATTCATATTTATGAGTACAGATCTTGAAGCAACTGACAGGTGCAAGGTTATCTACCATGCCAATTTATTGTTTGTCATGTCATTTAAAAGAGAACTGCTCTCCATATTTTAAAGAAGAATACCTGCTGTGGTTGAATTAGAATCAAATTCTGAACGTAGATAAAAATCTCATCTTGTAGCTTTCCGTTTTTATGTGTTTCTATATAATATGGAAATTTTGCTAGTGGGAATTGGTTTGAAGAAGTATTTAACTGAGTTTATACTGTCCACTAATGGACTCTGAGTATCCATCTCTTTCATTTTTCTGGCTCTTTTATTTCAGGGCATGCACGAACTGTTAGCACCTATAGTCTTTGTCCTTCACTGTGACCACCAAGCTTTTCTACATGCCAGTGAGTCTGCACAGCCCAGGCAAGTTTTTTTTTTAATGTGAGCTCCATTTGTTTTTTAGCCCCCACGGTAACGTTTGTTTTTGAAACCTCAAAATCTTCTAAATGGAAGGTACTTACAAGCTGTACAAGTTGTAAACATTTGATTGTGTTTCATGTGGTTAATTGTTAATTCTACTTAATAGTTGTTAGGCCAGTTTAGCTATGGGGCAAATTTAGAACCATAAATGTCTTTGGAATTCTTGATTCTGTATCAAAGGAAGACATGTAAGTAATGGATCAAGAATGGAAAATTTTTGTTGTAATCACAAAAGTGCTAATGATTGATATTATCCATATATATCATGCTCAATGATCCATTTTTTACTCCAAGTTGAATAAGACTTTATATATGAGATTATCTCTCCTCATCAGGTTTGACTCAGCTTAATTCATAAGGAGCCACAAAGAACCTCAGTCTGTAAATAAACAAAATTGCGTCTCAAATTTTTTAGATATATTCATTTATTCTTTCCTGCAAATAACTTTTGTAATTGGATTCAACTTAGGCTAATTGTTAGAATTCATTTTTCTAACTTAAGATACCCTAACTTTGGGGCCTTCAGAAAATCATTTTGGAAATGGAGGGCTCTGGGACTGTCAGGTTGTGTCCAGGAGTATTCATCAGGCCAGCCCATCTATATGCAGTAAACAGAAAACTTGCAGATAACATTTCACATATCTGATTATAAGATCTTTATTAATCAAATATAGCCATCCACTTTGCTGAGCATATATTCAGGCCTTTGTTAAATTAACTTTTGTCTATTAGTTTATAGATTAGTATTTTCAAGTTTCCTTGAAGCTTTGCTAATTTTACTGAGGTTTTTTTTTAATCTTGACAATAGTATAACCATATATAACTTGCTTTCACTTCAGTTATTCTAAAATTTAAACATGAAGTTAGTATTAGGATCCTGTTGTAATGCCTTTTTTTTTTTTATGTTTTGAGACAGAGTCTTGCTCTATGCAGCAGTGCTATCTCAGCTCACTGCAACCTCTGCCTTACGGGTTCAAGTGATTCTCCTGCCTCAGACTCCCGAGTAGCTGAGACTACAGGCGGGCACCACCTCGCCCAGCTAATTTTTGTATTTTTAGTAGAGATGGGGTTTCACCATGTTGGCCAGGATGGTCTTGATCTCTTGACCTCGTGATCTACCCACCTCAGCCTCCCAAAGTGTTGGGATTACAGGTGTGAGCCACCATGCTCAGCCTGCCATTTTTTTTTTTAACATGTGAGTGTATTCTTCAGACAGCAGCTCTTTAAAAAATGTGCATGTAGAATATAATTTACAAAAAAATATAGGTGATTGAAAATAGCTTTTAAATGTGTTGGACCTGCTTCTTCAGCTGATTCAATCTGTTAAAAAGTAAAATAAATGCTTAAGAGGTGTTGTCACTGATAAGTTGATGTTAAAATGAAAATAAATCCAGTTAAAGAAAATAAATCAATGTTTTGATATTGCATATTTGACCAGTAACTACCTTTTTGTTCTTTTGGACAACAAGTGATAGATTGTGGATTAATTGATTATCCTAGATGAATCATAGTCAAGGAATATATTGTCAAATTCTGTATTTATTTGGAATAATTAGATAGTTCATGTGGCATAGAGGCATAGACAAGGCAGCTAATTTGTTTTTGATCTTTATAGAAAGAAAGCATATCATTTGTTAATGGCATTGCTCTTTTCATTAAAAAAGACTAATTTTTTTTCATTTGCACATTATATGAAAGTTGTCTTATATAGAATAAGGCAAACTCTGCCTCTTTAATTATTCAAAAATTACACATTTTGATTGCTTGTATTGCTTTTTTAAGTGAGGAAATGAAAACTGTCTTGAACCCTGAGTATCTGGAACATGATGCCTAGTAAGTACAAAAACTTTCTTTGTTTTATTTTTTTATACCATCATTATTTTAATGAAAGTTACATAGCATTATGTTATTTTATTTTTAGTGCAGTGTTCTCACAACTTATGGAAACTGCTGAACCTTGGTTTTCAACTTTTGAGCATGATGGTCAGAAGGTAAATCTTACAGTACAGATCTTTTCAGTATATGCGATGGAGCAAATGCTTTCAATAAATAACAACATGTAACCAAAGAATAGTATATAGCCTTTATTATTGCTGTAACCAAAATGAAATTACCTATGGAATAAGATTGAGCCTGGGGATCTAAGTATATTTCTAATCATATTGGCAGATACACAAAGGCAATTGTAAAAATTTCATATAACTACATTTTATATGTGTGTATATTAATCAAGCAGCATAAGTGCTTCATTACAAAATTATTATAATCTTTCTCTTGCTACCCTAGTTAGTTGGTATACACATTATTACTGAAGTGCATAGGTAGAATCTGTGTCAAATAGGTTGTTTTGCTTTTACCAGTGCGTTGCTATTGAATTCATACATTTAGCATCAATATCCCTTACTCTTACTCTTACTCTTATTCTTATTTTTAACTATATTTTAAATTTTTATATAATTCACATAGCATAACTTGTACTTATTAAACTTTTAATCGTTTTTAGTATATTTATAGGGTTAGCAGGCAAACATCCCTGCTATCTAATTCCAAAACATTTTTTTAATCACCCAAAAAGAAAACTGCGTGTCCATTAACAGTCACTCTCCATTTCCCTGTTCCTACAGGCCCTGGCATCACTAATATACTTTCTGTCTCTATGGACTTGCTGATTCTGGATATTTCATATAAGTGGAATCATATAATACACTGCCATTTGTGACTGACTCCTTTCACTTAGCATAGTGTTTTCAGTGTTCATATTGTGGCATGTGCCAGTATTTCTTTTTATGCCTGAAAAATATTGCATTATATAGATATACCACATTTTGTTTATCCATACATCAGTCGATGGACATTTGGGTTATTTTCACTTTTGGCTATTGTGAATAACTTTGAACATTTATATACAAGCTTTGTATGAACATGTGTTCATTTCTCTTGTTATATACCTAGAAGTGGAATTGCTGAGTTAACTATATTTTCAAACTAACCTTCATGCTATCTTAGTGATCATTATAGTTGTCTCATTATATTACACAATATTGGAAAAATCACAAATTCTTCTGGCAATGGATACTGTTAAAGAATTTGGTATATTGTTTCCAGTATGGTTTATTTCCTTTATATTGGTATAATTAATTGCTTTCTGGTTAGGAACCATTATTACTCAGTCACTTCATTCCATCTCTTAAAAAATGAAATAGGTAATCGATGTTTTTCATGCCTTTGGCCAGCTCAGAGGTTGGCATCCTACTGCCTGTAGGTCAAATTTGGCCTACCATCTGTTTTTATACATCTTATGAGTTAAGAGTGGTTTTTAACATTTTAAAATGGTTAGAAAACTGTCAAAAGAAGAATAGTATTTTGTAACATGTGAAAAGAATATGAAATTTAAGTTTCCATGCCCTTAAATAAAATGTTTTGGAACACAGTCATTCCTATTTGTTTACTTATTGTCTGTGGCTGCATAATCATTACAGTGGCAGAGTTGCAGCACAGACTGTATGACTCGTAAAGCCTGAAATATTTACTCTCTGGCTGTTTACAGGGAAAGTTTGGTGACCCCTACACTAGGTGATAAAGTATTTCTTCATATACCAATATGTTATATTCTAAAAGGGTTGTAGAAGGTAAAAGCTACTGTAAGCGTATTTGGCAAACTACTTTATATTTTTGGAATAATAACCTTTTGTTCTTGGCAAGTTATGTGATGAAGTCATAGACTTACATGAACATCAACATTTTGAGCAGAGTATTTGAACCATTTAAACACTGATCATTTCTTAATAATGGTCATTTCGTATTTTATAACTGAGTCACGCTAGGTGAGAAACTCTGTGACTAAACTGCGAGGGTTATCAGTTCTTGATTTTACCTAATTGTATTGATATTACTGAGTCAGCTTTATAAAAGTGGCTTAGACAACACATAGAAAGACATTCATTTTTATCAAGGAACATAATAGATGTGACTTTTGAACATTCATCTTAATTACCCTTATATATGAATGAATAATATATTCCTAAAAAGTGTTTCTAGTGAATCCCTTTTTCATCTTCCTATTTTAATTATTTCATGGTGCTCTCACCTTTTTTTAAGAATGAGTAGTAGGCAGATAATAAGACTTCTTGTTTAAACTGCCATTGATAAAGAATGACATCCATATATTTATTAATTTCATATTTAAATAATACATGTTCAATTTTTCTGTTTTTAGGGGAAAGAAACACTGATGACTCCCATTCCCTTTGCTAGACCACAAGATTTAGGGCCAACAATTGCTATTGTTACTAAAGTCAACCAGATCCAGGATCATCTACTGAAGAAACATGATATTGAGCTTTACATGCACTTGAACAGACTAGAAATTGCACCACAGATATATGGGTTGTAAGTATTAAAGTTCTTTTGTTTGTTTGTTTGTTTGTTTGTTTTTGAGACAGAGTCTCCGTCTTTCACCCATGCCAGAGTGCAGTGGCATGATCTTGGCTTACTGCAAACTCTGCCCCCTGGGCTCAAGCGATCCTCCCATCTCAGCTTCCCAAGTAGCTGGTACCACAGACACGTGCCGCCAAGCCCAGCTAAGTTTTAGTAGTTTTGGTAGACAGGGTTTCACCATGTTGGCCAGGCTCCCCTTGAATTCCTGAGCTTGCCTCTGCTTCCCAAAGTGCTGGGATTACAGATATGAGCCATTGCACCCAGCCTAAAGTTTCAATTTCAACTACATCTAATTATATAGTAGTTTCTAATGATATGTAAATTTCTATGTGCTCGGATCCTTAAAAGTAAAAATAACAACTGTTCCTTCTCCATTTTATTTCACATCTCTTTTGTGTGTCTATGTGCATGCTCAGTGCTTATCACTTTCACCTATGTATGGTATCTCATCTAATACTCTTTGTAATACCAACCCTGTAAATTGGGTATTATTCCTTTATTAGAGATGAAGAAGTTAAGGCTCAGGTTTAGTTTACACATATTGCACAGTGAAATCGTAACTCAGAGCCATAATTATTTAGGATTGGCTACATAATTTGCAGAGCCCAGTGCAAAAGAAAGATGCAAGGCCCCTTTGAAAAAATTAGTAAGAATTTCAAGCTGGTAACAGCAGATCATTGAACCAAGCGTTCCAAGAAGTTGTATGAGTCATACATGCATGGAGCCAGCCCCAAATCCTAACAATACAATAAAATATTCGTGTTCTTTCCATTATATCATATGATCATCTTTTGTTCTACCCTCAGAGGTAGATTCCTGTAAGTAAGATAGATGCCTCTCAGGGACCATAATGACCATAATGTATTAATTTTCTTCAGCCACATAACTTCTGTAACATGTCATAGCAGAACAGGGAGATGCTCACTCCTTAGGGGTGGGTGTGCGTGTGTGTGTGTGTGTGTGTGTATTTTTTCAGTGGCTTATAAGGTGTGTATGCAAATTAAAAAATAGTGATTTTAGTAAATGTGAATTATCTATGCGGTGCTACAGACAAAAGGGTTCTTTATATTGAAATAGTAGAACATTTATATGTAGTGCTAGGCAGTTTCTTGGTAGATACTTTATGTAAAGCTTGACTCTCCATTAGGTAGAACATGCAAAATTGAGGCAATTTTTTTATTGAGGTGTGCTTAGTAGATGCTCAATAAATGTGAATTCATTATTTGAATTGCAGAGAATCTCAAACAAGTCACCCAGAGCAGGGTCTGTTTATTTAACCCAGAAAAGAGAATAGTGTTTTGTTTATATTCTCATTTTATACAGAGTCTTCCATGAATAATAACTCTCAGCTGTTTTTCTTCTCTGGAAGCCCTGAACTGTGACTGAAGAAGTCTGCTTTTCTGTTTTAACGCTGCATGTTTTCCTTTTTCTTACTTTAGCTCAACCTCATCATTGAGAGCAGCTTCATTATTTCCACCGGAAATGAGAAAATTGTGTGTGACATGTGGTATTGGGCAGCAATGCAGGTTATTAATGAATTGCTATGTACATTTGAAAGTCTAACTAATACATTTATGATTATAGACATAAAAATTTATTTGAAATAGCTAGTAACAAGGTCAGGAGTTAAATTTTTATATTCCTCTCCACTGTGCAAATAATTGGTATATCCAAATACAAAAGCACATTTTACACCCTCAAAAATTGCTTGCTAAGATCCAGAAATTGGTTTTAAATATTAGGGAAAGAAGTTGATGTTGAACATGTTTATCATTTCTTTGAAATGCTTTATAATTTTTTGCCTTCTTGCCCAAACCGGTGCTTGATGTTGCAGTGGTGATGGCATGGGCTTGGGTGCAATAATTTATAACCAGAGTGTTTCTGTTTCCTTTTCAGATGTTAGTTTCCTTCAGTTAGTTTCAGGGGTTAGTTTCATCTTTATCATAATAATTTATAGAATTTCTTTGACATTTTGACCAGTACCTTCCCATTAAAATTCCATGATCCATGACATAATTACTCTTAATCTCTCCAACATTATCAGCAATACTGAAAATACCAGGTCTTGCAATAATCATAGCTACCTCATTTAGCTCATTATATTTTAATAGAATCTCATCTGTATTATTTTTTAAAATATGTATTTTTTAATCTTTGAAGAATAGATTACTCGTCTCAACTGGCCTCTATTACATTTTATAATGCAAGGATTTTATTTACCTATTTCACATATTAATTTGGTTTTGTTATTACTATTTATGGAGCACATGAAAGGCCAGAGTGCTTGAATTTTCTTATATCCCTAAGCTGTACTACCATCTGTACTACCCATCTATGTATTTTCTATTAATGACTATTAGAAACTTTGGGTCAAAAAACAGTGTAAGCCAGGCATGGTGACACATGCCTGTAATCCCACCCTACTCGGGAGTCTGAGGCAGGAGGATCGCTTGACCCAGGAGTTCAAGTCCATCCTGGGTAACACAGCAAGACCCCCATCTCTAATAATAACAAAAATAATAATATGGCAGATAGAAGCATAGGCTCTGAAATGAAACAGCCTTTGTTTTTTCATCTGTGAAATGGAAATTAAAAATAATGGTACCTACTTCATAGGGTGCCTGTGAGAATTAAATCATAATATACAAAAAAAAGTAGTACTCAGTATGTAGTATACATTTAATGTATGTTTTGACATGCCTTTATTATCATTATTTGTCATTACCATTACTTAATTAGAATGTCATGGCTATGTGAATATGATGTCCTGTGTGAATCATTAGTTAGCCCTTCCAACTCTGTCTTTGACTTTTTTTTTTCTTTTCACTAAAGCCTATGTACTTCTCTTACCTGCAAACTTATAATAGCCGTGTTTTAGACCACTGCTTTCTAAAGTGATGCTATAGAAGTTGGGAGTAAACTTTTAGAAATGATCATATAGTTTGGCAGAATAATTTTATGTTCTAGAATTTAATATTATAGTTTTGTATCTCATGGAAATGAATTAAAATATCTTATTCTGTATCACACAAATATCTTAATCTAAGTAATTGCTGTGCTACTGTTTATTCCTTTTGAAAGAAAGTTGTTAATTTAGTTTTACATTCAGAATTAATACTTGAAAATACAGTCAGTGGTTTGAGTAAATATCACCAAGGGGCAGATGTAAAATAATCTCTTTTTAGTTAATGAAACTGCTTTCTCAGATTACATAATAATTCATAATCGTGTCATCTAAAGTGTGCTTTTGCATGCCAGATATTTTATAGAATTTTAATTTTCAAACAAAACAAATTTTTTTGTAAAGTAAAATGTTTCAAGAAAATTATAAATTATAGTAAAAATGAAAAGTTAAAAAAGAAAATAATAAAAGTAAAATATTAGAAATTATAATAAAAATGTCAATAATGAATGAGCCAATGGCAAAATGTTATCATTACCAACAGCTTGTATGGAAAGAGGAGTAAATCATAAATATATATTTACATGGGGGAAAAGTGTTAGCAAGATTAAATTAAGCCCCATGTAGAGTCCAGATTTCTACTTTTAGTCAAAATTTTTAACAGTTGCATGGAACATCAAATTACTTAAACCTAGTCTGTATTATGGTTATATTTGTCACTAAATTTTGCAATTATTTTTAAAACCAGTTTTTCCAAGAGAATATATGTTAATATCTCCTGAGGTGGGAGATGTGCCCTAAGTATGTACACTTGCTGCATTTTGCTAATAGATGTACTTAACAAAATTAGAATTAACAAATAGTACAAAAATATTACTTGCACTAAAATTTGATAATCTCATTCTAAATTACATGATCTTAGTATTATATAAATTGATGACATTTATCTTGACATGTGAATAAGTCCACATGAAATCTTGAATATTATATAACAGCTTGCTTATTTAATGCTGTTACTTATATATTTAACTGTATTATCTTCTGGATGATTAAAAATTTTTTGTTAGCAAGTTTTAAATCAATTTACTACCTGTATTTTAGGTTAAATAAAATTAAATCCGCAATTAAATGTTCAACATAAGTGATTTTATAAAATAATATATCCATAAGGTAATTTATGTTTTTCATTAATTTTATGAAATTTCCTTCTGTTGCACATAGAATGAAGTTTCTCTTACTATAATTCGAATAAATAATTAACATCTTTTTTCTTTTTTTTTGAGAGGGTGTCTTGCTCTGTTGCCTAGGCTGGTGTGCAGTGGTGCAATCTTGGCTCACTGCAGCTTCTGCCTCCCGGGTTCAAGCAATTATCCTGCCTCGGCCTCCTGAGTAGCTAGGATTATAGACGCCCACCACCACACCTGGCTAATTTTTGTATTTTCAGTAGAGATGGGGTTTCACCACATTGGATAGGCAGGTCTCAAACTCCTGACCTTGAGTGATCTGCCCGCCCGGGCTTCCCAAAGTGCTGGGGTTACACGTGTGAGCCACTGCGCCCAGCCTAATTAACATATTGAGTTGTCTCTTGTTTGCCAATTATTGATTGGTATTGCACTTAAAAAAATTAGGTTCTATAAACCTGTCAATACATACTGACCAATTTGCAAAGTAAAATATTGACTGCATCATTTCCAGCTTTCCAAGGTAATTTTTTGAGTCATTTTTGTGGTATTTTTTAGTATGAGCATAAGAATGTCCTAAGATTTCATCACTTGGGGATTATTTTTGTGCAAAAGCATCTAAAATATTTGTGTTACAATTCTATCACTGATCACACATCATGTTGTGAGTTCAAAAAACTCTAACTTAGAGCAGACTTATATAGAGATTCAATGCTACTACAACATTCTTTTATTATAAAGGGACTAAAATTTGAAGTTTAACAGTTTTAGTAGGCCAGAATAAGTGTTTTATTATCACCTTTAAAAGTATTGAATCTGTAAACTTTTTACTGTATTTTATACTTTGATATCAATAGAGTACATAATAGGCATCTGTGGGATATGCAATTAATGTCACTTTTGAGGAAAGACCCTCATAACACGCTTGGGCTTCAGCACTGTTAAATTATGAGCTCTTTACAACACTCATGGGATAAATTCCATATCCCCCAAATGCTTATTATATATCTTCCATGTCTATTTTCTGTTATCTGGATTAGCAGTTGTTTTACCGTGCAGTTTATTGTAATTTAATTGGGGAGATTCTTGGTTATTGATTACTAATCTGCCAAATTTTTGATATAATTTTAAAATATGTCATAGTATATTGGTTCTAACATATCATAGTATAATTATGTTGAATGCCAAGTTTTTTTTTAACCTATATTTGAAGTATAAACATATTGGTAGAAAAGTAACTCTCAGTCATCAGAAGTCAGTGTAGTTATCCACCTAAAAAATTATATCTTTCAACAGTTTAAGAACTTCCTAAACACAGTTAGCAATTGGGATATTCCTTTCTTTTCAATGAGTTTTATATTATACATTAAACATAATACATGAAATATGAAGGATTAGAAAGTGACGATCCAATGATAGCTTGCTTTCATACACTACTGAATGTTTTCCCAGAATTATTATTTTTCAGAAAGTAGGAGTTTTTCCCCTTCTACATGAAGAATTATCACTGATTAAGAATTATGGGGAAGAATAATTAAATATTTGAAATAATGACTCATAATTTATTATATTTATTATTTCCTGAGGGCTAGGCATTGTGCTAAAGGCTTTATCGTTTTTGTTTGTTTGTTTTTTGTTTTTTTGGGTTTTTTTGTTTGTTTGTTTGAGAGGGGGGTCTCACTCTGTCACTCAGGCTGGAGCGCAGCGGTGTGATCTCAGCTCACTGCAGCCTCCACCTCCCAGGCTCAAGGGATCCTCCCACCTCAGCCTCCCAAGTAGCTGGGACCACAGGCACCTGTCACCATGCCCAGCTAATTTTTTGTATTTTTGGTAAAGACAAGGTTTCACTATGTTGCCCAGGTTGATCTCAAAGTCATAAGCTCAGGTGATCTGCCTGCCTTGGCCTCCCAAAGTGCTGAGATTACAGGTGTGAGCCACCACACCTGGCCAAAAGGCTTTATCTTATTTAACCTAATAACACATAGAAATAGGTACTGTTATTATCCCCGTTTTGTTGATGAGGAAATGAAGGATTATAAAGCCTTATTTAGATTAAATAGTTACCAAGAAGCTGAGCCAGGCTTTGAACTCTTGAGCTAATATTCACAGTTTAATTTGACTAGGACTATAAGTGTGGTAGAAAGCTGAGGCACCTGAAGGTTTTATGTGTCACATTGGACCATGAGCCAAATTCAGCTTCACCAGATATCAAAGACCCAGGCTAGGTACAAGGCCCAGAATCAGGAGTCTTGTTAGTACTGATTAGAAACCAGCCTTAAAAGGAAGGAATAGAAAATCAAGGCCACTGGAGAGCCTAAGGTCCACAGCCATGCCCCAAATCAGGAATAAATGAGCTCCAGATCTTTCACATAGGATGTGCCCCCAGCAAATGTATAGCTAAAACAATAAGACATAGCCTGAAGGCTTAAATTTCCTTGTCGAAGTCCAATTCTGGCCTTATTTAAGTCAGACTACTGGATAAAAAATTAAGGAAGCTTGGGGATGGGGATCTGCTACTTTAATCTTAAACTTGACCTACAAAAAAAGGGTTAATTGATGAAGTGGGAGAAACAACCTTTACTGACAAAGTGACCATGTATTTTAGCATAGTCAAAGGCCAAGAAGGAAAAGTGCTGAGTTATGCATGCACTAGCTTAGGAAGGGTACCATCCACATGCCTTTCTAGATAAAAATATGCTTTTCCCACTGAGAGGCGAACAAAAATCAATAATTCAAGCAAGAGGAAAACAAGTGTAAGAGGACTACTGGAAAGCAATGTAACCAGTAAGATATGATTAAGTCTAAATAACTGAAAGCAATTGTCAAAAATAATCATGTCAATAGCAGTGAAAATAATTTAAATCATTATTTGTATGTTAAGTCTACTTAATTCTAGTGAGTAATATAAAGAGGGAAGGAAGTATGGAAGTTTACATAATTCATCAGTACACATGAAATAAATATATTATTGATGTTTCTAATCACTAAGTAAATGTTTTAAAAAATGCTCCTAAAAGATGTTTATGCAATAGGATTGTGACGATTAAATGAAAAAAATCATATAGAGTACAATACCTGGCACGTTGTAAGCACTCAATCAGTGTTCATTGTTACTAATTTTTATGTGCTCAGTGCAAAATTCCTGGCTATTAATAAGACTCATAATAAGAAGCAGCAATAAGAAGAATAACAAAAGAAAGTAACAAGATTATTTACAAAGGAAGCATAAAAGATGATGACAAAGCTATCAAACGTTAGTTATGGTACTATACATAAATGCTTTAAACTTACCTAGTAAAAGGCAAAAATTATTGACTGGCTTTATAGACAATATCCAACTATATGCTTCTTAGAAGAGGCAGCTAAAATAAATTGACGTAGCTTGGTAAAAGGATTACAGGGACAGCAACTGTAATATCAAGATAATATACTTCAAAGAAAAGCATTGAAAGAAACAGAGAATAGCCTTGTATATTCATAAAACATTCAGTTCTTCATAGACATACAATAGCCTTGAATTTTGGCATGTAAAATCCATGACAGCAAGGAGTTTGTCTGTCTTATTCATTAATATATCTCAAATGCCTCCCTAAACTGAACCTGGCATGTGGTAAACACTCAGCAAATAATTTTTGAGTACATGAGAAGATGGATGAATGGGAAGGAAAGAAAAACAAAAGAAGGAAAGATCATAAACCAGTAATACAAGGATCTGATTATTCAAAATATGATATGGTGAAAATTTTGTTGCTATTTTAAGGAACATCAAGTAATAAGAATGAAATAATTACAACTCTAAATAATTAGTAGAAAACATACATGAATAGCCTATCTTCCAATGACGATAGATTTTGTAAGAATATCAGTGAAGACATTCTAGATGGTAAGCTGGAAATTTGACTACTTCAAAATATCAGTCCGGGGAGGGGGTGGTGGTGCTGCCTGATTCTTGTGTTGTTCTTTGCTCGATTAAACTCTGTTAAATTAAAAAAAAAATTAGTCCAATAAAATTCAATGTAAATTTTTCCTTATGATTTTTAAATTGGTTTAAAAAATTTAACATACATAAAGAAATAATATGAAGAATAAAATACTAATTTTTATTTTTTATATATAGAGTCCTAAATTTGGTAAGAAATCACTAATCCATTAAGTAGAACAGTAAAATGAAACAACAAATCATAAGGAAAAATTAACAATGGCCAGTACATATAGTGAAAACTTTCAGCTATTCAAACATTTAAAGAAACAGAAATTAGGTGGCTTATGCTTATAATCGCAGCGCTTTGAGAGGTCGTGGCGGGAAGATATCTTGAGGCCAGGAGTTTGAGATCAGGCTGGGGGCAAGGTAGTGAGACCCTTGTCTCTACCCAAAAAATAAAAATAAAAAAAGAAAGAAAGAAAAAGGAAAGAAAAGAAAGAAAAAATTAGCCAGGTATGGTGGTGCACACCTGTAGTCCCAGAGACCTGGGAGTAGACCCTGTCTCTAAAAAATAAAAAAATTAAAAAAAAGGAAAGAAATATACAAATTAAGTAGCATAATATAATTTTCATTTAGATTGATAAAGATTAGAGAAAATTTTGCTCAATGTTGATATAATCATTTAGGAGGCAATTGGGAAGGTAAGTCAGAAATCTGACCAATTGGATTCTTTGACTCATAATTTTACTTTTAAGCATATAAACATATTAAGTGCATCAGTCGAATAAAAGTCCATGTATAGATATGTTTATCACAGTGTTTTTATGACATGATATGAGAAATAATACATTTCCAATAATAAGGTAAATAAAAATAGGGGAAATGTTATGCCAAGAACATGGAAAAAGAAAAGTAAAATAAAAGTAGAAGGCAGGAAATAATAAATATGAGTTAAAACTAATATAATTGAAAACAATAACAGAAAATAAATGAAATGAGTTGTTTCTTTGAAAAGGTCAATTAAATTGACAGACACTAGCAAGACTAACAAGAAAAGGGAGAAAGGAAATGAATATGGCTATAAAAGGGCATGGAAAGGATCTTTATGGTAATGGAACATAACATGGTAGTGACATTGGACTATAGTTTTGCAGGATGTTACCATTGGGGAGAACTACTGGGTACTGAGGAGCTCTTTGTATTATTTCTTACAACTGTATGTGAATGTACAATTATCTCAAAATAAATAGTTTAATTAAAATAATGTCAAAGCCTTGCGCAGTGGCTCATGCCTGTAATTCCAGCACTTTGGCAGGCCAAGGCGGGCAGATCACTTGAGGCCAAGAGTTCAAGACAAGTCTGGCCAACATGCTGAAACCCCATCTCTACTAAACATACAAAACTTAGTCATGTGAGGTGGCACATGCCTGTAATCTCAACTACTTGGGAGGCTGAGGCACGAGAACCTCTTAAACCCAGGAGATGGAGGTTGCAGTGTGCCAAGATGGTGCCACTGTACTCCAGCCTGGACGACAGAGTGAGACTCAAAAAAAAAAAAAAAAAGTCAGTCTACGTGTCTTACATCTTTTGCCCTTTTTGAATAAATTGGGGTTATGTTCTTAGTATTAAGTTCTGACAGTTCTTTATTCTGGATAAAAGTCCATTGTCACATTTGAGATTTGCATTTGCAAATTGTCCCCCAATCTGAAACTTGTTATTTCATTTCTCATGTCTTTCATAGAGCAAACACTTAATTTTGTTGAAACCTAATTTATCAACTTTTTCTTTTATGGAGATTGTTTTTTGTGTCACATATAAGAACTCTGCCCAATCCAAGTCATACACATTGTGTTTTGTGTTTCATAGCTTTATATATTATATTTAGGTCTATGATTTATTTTGGCTTAATTTTTATGTAAGGTAAAAGGTATTGGTCAACTTTTTTTCTTATTTAAATATGAATATCCAATTATTTCAGAACCATTTGTGGAAAGACTACCCTTTCTCCATTGAATTGCCTTTACACCTTTGTTGAAGATCAGTTAGTTTTGTCTGGCTACAAGTTTATCAATAAAATTGATCTTTTCAAAGAACCAGTTTTAGGTTTGATTAATTTTATCTCCCTTTCTCTTTTTCTTTCTTTCTGTTTTTAGTGTCATTAGTTGCAGCTCTTATCCTTTTACTTACGTTGGGTTTATTTTCCTCTTCTCTTTCAAGTTGTTGAAGGTAGGAGGTCAGATTATTGACTTCAGACCTTTCTTCTTTTTAAGTATGTTTTTATTGCTATAAGTTACTTCCTAAGCACTGGTTTAGTTGCATTCCTAAAATTTGGGTTGCTATATTTTTATTTTTCTTCAGCTCAAGATATTTTAAATTTTTCTTTAAGGCTTCCTTTTTGTACCATGGGTTATTTGTATTGCTTAATTTCCAAATATTGGGGAATTATTCTGATATCTTTTA
Organism: Gorilla gorilla gorilla; assembly: GCF_029281585.2. Lineage (NCBI taxonomy): Eukaryota > Metazoa > Chordata > Mammalia > Primates > Hominidae > Gorilla > Gorilla gorilla. Next base: position 27,201,627 of record NC_086017.1, on the reverse strand, counting down.
AACATTTATTAAATTCCATTATGATCTAAAAACATGATTTTGTATGATTTTTAAGCCTGTTTTTAGCCCTAAATATAGTAGAGCTTGGTGAATATTTCTTGTGCACGTGAAATGATTGTTTATTCTACTGTTGTTGAATGGAATGTTCTATAAATGTCAGGTCAAATTGGTTGATTATGTTGGTTAGGTCTTCCATATTTTTGCTGTTTTTCTGTCTGCTTGTTCTGTCTCCAGCTATAATTATAAATTTTTAAATTTCTGAATCTAAATCTACTTTAAAATGACCAGACATGTGGGATTAATAATGAAACATCCAGTATTCTTACCCAATGCAAATGGCACAGTTGAAAAAAAAAATTAGGCAACTCAGCTTTTGCTTTCGTGTTTTTGTTTACTGGTACTTTTCACACACAGGAAATAGCATTCCAGTCACGTAAATAGTTACATAGAGACTTGATTGTGAAACTTTTAAATATAATGGACATATGAGGTTTGAGAAACCAGTGATTTCCAATATGGTCTTGATATACTGTAGCTAAAGGACTATTACATATATATTTGGAAATGTAATTTTAAACATAGACCAGGATGTCTCTTTTTGTTCCTTCCAAAAATCCTGGCCACAGTTTGAAATTTCTTTGAATTAGATGGCTTCTTTCACTGGTGTTTTGGAACCTAGTAAATATATGGGATTAATGAAAACAACCAAAAAACAAATGATGTCATATTTATTCAACATATTTGAGTAGTTTTAATACTTCCAAAGTATTTACCTTCTAATGAGAAGTATTTACAATGAGTTTTTAAATACTTCCAAAATATATAACATAGAAGAAATTTTAATCATAATTTTAACTCTGCAACTAAGACTTTATTTTTAAATTTGTATTTATTAGAACAGTTTATTAAAGATTACTATGCATAATATATTTCTAAATTTTTGTAAATATGTCACTAAATTCATAGTTTTAAAAATGTATATTTCTAAATAAGAATTGAGGCGATTGAAACACAAAATATGCTAGATACCTGAGAAATACTGATGCGCTGAAAACTGATAGGCCAAAATAGTTCATGATAGGACATACCTTCACCTCAGCTATATTTGCCATTCTAGGTATATATATATAAAAAGGTAGTAAATATCCTTTCTTTTGGTTATATATCTTAAACAACACAACCCTTTGCCAATCCCGGTCTTAAAGTCACTAACCAGACTTGATCAACTTCAGGTTATGTGAACATTCTCTAAGGAAAGCCTGATAAAACTGACTTTACAGTGGTTGTGGTTCTTCGAACATAAGTATACAGGAAAAACGAATATTTAATATTACCCCAAAACTTTATAATTACAAAATACCATCTAACAAGGGTCAGGAAAAATAAAACTTCCCCAGAAATATATTTAGTCAGAGTTGTTTTTAAATCACAGTAAAACAAAGGAATGCCTTCTTTAAACTATGTGGTTTAGTAACAGTGATAATACTTTAAAACTGACATTGCCTTCCAGTCTGTTGGCAGAATACATTTAGATTGGAAGGAAAGTAATTTCTACCCTCCAATCAAAACTATAGGTTCTAAAGCTTGAAGGAGAATTTTTCAGGACTTACTAAGAAATAATAGTTAAATGTGAGTAAAACATCCTAGAATTAAGTTAATCTTTAATATTCAGATTTCTCTCCTTCCTTTCTTATCCTTGGATTTTTTATTTCATGGGTCTCTGTTTTTCCATTCTCCAACTCTTTGAATAACCAAGTAACCTAGAGGCAAATTGAATATCTACAGCTAATTGCTCTAATAAGCTCTTTTCTATTGCCATATGGTAATTTATGTATGATATCATATTCCATTATTAAGTATACTTGGTAATTAAGCTAACCTGTATCACTTATACTAGTGATTACATTGTGTGTCTTTGATAGGTTGTGACCAGACTTAAGTTTCTACCCTTATTTTTTGACCTTGAGAGACTGCTTAATACGTGTAAAACCTTTTATGGGAACAAAGAGGGCTTCAAATGTGCCTGTAAAAGCAAGTTTTCTAGATAAGTGTCTCCTGACTAGCTTTTAAGATATTTGAGATCACCAGTATGCATCTTGTATGACAATTCTAAGATATTTTTCTGGCTTTTGTAAAGTTACTTTAAGGACAGAGTTTTACCAGTATAATTTTATCTGACCCATAATACCAAGATGGAATCCTGTCTTCTCACTATTACTTCTTTTCTGACCTAAATATAAGAAAAATGATGGAGCTTGCTTAGTGAAGAGAACCTTTCATAATGTCATAAGATGCTTTGACAAAGGCTGCTGAATCAATTAAGAAAAATTGTCATTTATTGCACTCTATTATAAAGGATAAAAGATAAAAATTCTTCAACCAACAAACCCTAAGAAAAGCTTTCTCCACTAATTGGAGATACAGATGAAATGCTGGTGGAACGTGTTGCTTTTTGCTTCTTATTTTTGCTTTTGACTACTTTTGTTTCTTTATGTGTTTCTTTATCCCCTCAAATTTCTTATTTTTATAGTTTTAAATAGATTTGTAACAGAACTTAAATGCAGAAAAAGAAATATTATTTGTTATAATAATATAGTAAGTTTGGCATGTATATGTATTTTATTTCTAAAAATTTCTTTTATTAAAATTTGCTTTCTCTAATAAAAATGCTTTTATTGTCATTTTACACGAATTATTGTTAGATATTTTTCAATTATTTTTTATAGATTTTTTATACCAGTGTACCATCTCCAAAGGTTCTTATTATGCCTTAAATTGTAAATGGTATGTAGGGTTTAAAATATCTCAAGTTTAAAAATATTTGAATTTTTTAATTAAAATTAAAGATTGTACTACATGGAATTTGTTAGAGAAAGTATACCTTTTAAAACATTTTAATTTAGAACTTCTAATCATTTTAATAGATCTAAGCTCTAAGAGGCATCAGAAACAATAACAAAATGAATGGGACTGAGATAAAAAAGAATGAGTTTGTAAGCTGAGAGATTGCACCTATGCTCAGTAGATTCAGGTTTTATTAAAGAGAACCTCTGACCTAATTATGTCAATGGGAGGGACCTAAACAATTAAAAATAGTGCTATTAAGGACAGTGGGCCAGGCACAATGGCTCACGCCTGTAATCCCAGCACTTTGGGAGGCTGAGGTGGGAGGATCACCTGAGGTCGGGAGTTCAAGACCAGCCTGACCAACGTGGAGGAACCCCGTCTCCACTAAAAATACAAAAAATTACCCAGGACTGGTGGCACATGCCTGTAATACCAGCTACTCAGGAGGCTGAGGCAGGAGAATCACTTGAACCCAGGAGGCGGAGGTTGTGGTGAGCCGAGATCATGCCATTGCACTCCAACCTGGGCAACAGGCGAAACTCCTTCTCAAAAACAAAAACAAACAAACAAAAAAAACAGTGAACATTGTGGACACTATCAGAATTTAGCCAAGGCAGTGACACTGGAGAGAACCAGAGATCTAGTTTCTCTAGCTCACCAGTTTCCAAGCATGAAGATGATAAATTTCCCCAACTGGAGTGAGTTGTGGGGGGAGGTACAGAACTACAAATATATTTTAATGGATAGAATTTTATCCTGTTGTTGCTTGGTATATATTACAAGTTTAGTTTATTTGAACTACCAGTTTATAATTAATAGGATTTTATTTTCTGTAAAACAAGAAATATGCAGAGAAATGTAATATTTATAAAGTATCTTTTCTATACCTGTTCTTTCAGTTGCTGAACTCTTCATTCATTGCAACCAAGAATCTGATCTTGTCTCCTATTCAATGGAAAGCAACAGAAAAGCTAAAGTCAGATCAAGAGTACTGACTTTATAGGGTTTCCATGTGGAGTTCTTATTTGCAAAGCACTTAAAACAGTGCCTGTTGCATAGGAAATATTTCTTACATATTTATTAAGTACGTCTAAGTAATAATATGATGAATAATGTCACTTTCTCAAACTGAAAATTGAGAAGAGATTTTTTTTTTGTAGCGATGTCAGTCCCCATATAACAAATGCCTCTTGCTCTGGCTTCAGCCATCTATAAGTAACTCCCTTTTCTCTACCTGGATCACCTTTAGGCAGGAAGGCCTCTGCCGGTTGGTATTTATGACAACAGTGCCAAATCCTATCATTATTTTTTTCATTTTTGTCTTTTCACTCCCACTCTTTTGACTTTTCACTCCCACTCTTTTGTGGAAAATGCAGTTTTAAAACAGTACTGAAGGTGATTAGTTATCTAATTATCCTTTTCAGTGGATTGTATTGCTGATGGCAGAAAGGAAGCACCTCCTTTCTTTGCATTGCTGCCCAGATTGGTCAGACAGGCTTTGTCCTGACTCCCCTCCACCACCTTGGCTTTCTGCCTGTGCAGTCTTTTATTCTTTTTCACCCTTCCTTCTTGTATCCTTCTCTTCACTTGGCCCTTACTGCATCCGCACCTCTGACCAGTGCTTTCTGCTAGTGGTAAGACATAACGCAGGAAGGGAGGCAAAATAAAACATGGGAAGAGTTTTTTTAAGTTTGGTAGCCATGCATTTAAATCATTTATTAGGAATGTATATAGTGTCACTATTTTTTTTTATCGCGAAACAGTGATTATCTCCCCACAACCCCCACTTTTAAAAACTATTTAAAGATCTCTGAAGAAAGAAGGTTTGACTGATTCTCCTGTACCAAATCTATAGTCATAGGTCATTTTGCCTCCCAAGGTCTGCATTCTAGAAGAAAGTCCCAAGAGAATGGGAGACTAGCTCACCACACCCAGGATCTGCATTTCAGAACCAAAGGGTGTGTTTCCATAGCTACCTGACTGATCCCAGCCATTTTCTGACCCACATATGATTGGCCTCTTTGCCTCTGATTGCTGCTCACTCTGTTCTAGTTGGTCAGAAGTTTGGCTCTTCACCTAGATGTTCTTAGATTTCTACGTTTTCACAATAATAGAAATTTAAGCTGCTGTATCTTTTTAAAATTTCTTCAGTTTATGCTTTTTATCTGAATTCATTAATTTTATTATAATTTTTTCCAGTTTAATGGTTCTTTAAAAATAGCACTGTTCAGGTCATTATTGAGTAAGCAGATATTTAGTAAGCAGCTACTAATATCAAGCATTATGCTTTGTTTTAGTATCACTTGGGTATTTAGAAAGTATAAATTAGAGCAGGGAACATTCTTCTTAGAAGGCCAGATAAGACCCAGTAGAAAGAACTTGGGGGGCGTGTTTTGAAGCAGCAAGCCTGAAAGATTCTCTATCGAAAGGAGTTTGCAAAATAGGTGGTTTAGGATTAGGTGAGCATGCTTTCACCCTGATATTTCAGCAAAAGCTCAATAGTCCCCAGCCATCAGAAATTTTATGAATGGGTGTTTTTATTATGAATGGGAGATTGGACTAGATGGCACTTAAAAGTCCCTTGCAACTTTAAAGTTACACACCTTTGAAAATAACACGATGACTAGCTTCATTCCCATTAAAAAACCAAACCAGAAATTTTAACCAACAATAATCACTTTTTTTAAAACCAGCATATTGGTGCTTTTAATATTAAAAATGATTATGGTTTTTCTAAAGCATGGTCATTGTAACAAGTTACACATTTATTTTCATTTACCATTATTCCTCAAAATACTTCTGGAATTTTCTATCTGGAATTGGCTTCATTACTAGAATAGGAGCCACATTAGAAACCTGTTTTATAGCTATAAAATCAAACAGAACATTTTGACCTCAGAAAGTATTGCATAACCTTATTTCTCACATTGTTCATTCACCACATTTGGCTCTAATTAGAATTGTTAGTTACTTGCATGAGTAAAACCCTCAAAACACAGTACTCAGCCTCTATGGGAAATAAAAACCAAAAAAAAAAAAAAAACGCTACCATGGGATCTGAATGATTCATTTCATGTATAAATTTTGGTATATTTAAAAAAATTTATTACTTTCTTGTCACACATTCTATATATTTTATGAAAATGGCTGTGATGAAAATTGATGTTAAATGTCATACAGCAAAACCAAAACAATATACTTGATATTTCTTGATGATGATGATTGTGTTCTTCAATATTACTTTAGAGTAAAACTTGTAGATTACCTAAAGAGGAAATCCAGGCTGAGATGGCTGCCCTTTCCTACAAGATACTAATTCTCCCAGTGACATACTTGAATGAATTTTCTGAGTTTTGTTTTCTACTTGGAACTATTTTAATTGGCCACAGCCTCGTGAGAGTTGGTGTTCATTCTTAAAAACAATTGGGAACATACAGGAGTCTTGAGAGTGCCATAAATAGAACAATACATTTGAAGGACCTTGGAAACTGATAGGGTAGCACCCTGGGCTACTATAGCAGGCATAAAAATAGCTAAGCCAATAAACTGCCATACCTTTTTTTGAACATAAGTTGGAAGTTAGAGGATCTGGGAGATAATTTGCTACAGTTCTATAAAAACCTTGGCTTATTATAAGAAAACAACGAAAGGGAAATGATAAAGGGAGTGAAATGATCCCATCCTTTGGATTGCAAACTACAGTCCAGTTGGCCAGATTTGGATTTTCAGCTATTGCCCAGCTGGTGAATAGTTCAAAACTATTTTAGGTCATGTGATCCCATTGTAGCCAATTGGGTGGTTTGGCAGACAACAACAAATGTCTATTCTCACAAATTGTATGCATACTGAATTTGTCCATGTGCATTCTCTGCTTGCCTATATTGATGAAAACACATCCATATGGATGGATAAATTGTGTGTATAAGTTCATACCTGTATATTTATACACGGTAATTATGCACTTTGACTTCTTCTAGGAAACAAAATGATAGGAATAATCTAGTTAAATCAGTTTCTCTGGGGTTTTTTTTTACTCCTTTTTTCATATTTCCTCTAGTTGTAAAAATTACAGTGATTACACATCATAAAGCCTATCTGTAATAAAACACATCAGCTGGCCAAGGTTTTCATCGCTCACTCAATAATCCATTAATACAGCAATGCTGCCCAGGCATCTTTATAATACCAACTCGGAGGTAATTTTAAACAGCTAGACCAGCTGGTATTTAACAGCAGCTGCTGGAGACGCCACAAATATACTCAATAGCTGACATCTTTATTTGCAGTTTTTCAAGGGGAGAAGAGATTCTCCTGTGGTTACTTACATTAAGCATTTAAAAGAAGGTGTAAAGTATACAGGGGTTTATACCTAAATGAGAAGAGGAAAGGGATTAATGATAAGACAAAAGTGATAAATTCTATCAGAAGGAGAGGTTTGTAAATGAAGAAACTCCTCAAATGGGTAAGAATGCATTGGCCTTGGGTGAACTTCAGACCTTTTTTCCAGTTACATTTACACTAATCTTTGATATCGCTAGCAGTAAACATGTAGTTGGCTGTGTAGCTTTCTTATATCCTTTTGTATTAGATTTGTAGTATCCTTTACTTCATAAGGCTGTGAAAAATATTTGAGTCTGTGAAAGAGTAATGTGCTCATGTGTACGTAGTCTGTCTTAACCACTACATACCGTGTCTTTTTTTATGTACATATTTTGTTAATGTTCAATTTTGTTATTTTAGATGAAAAATCATCAATATGTACTGTCTAATAGAAAATGTGGAATGCTATTTTGCATTGGTGTATATGAGCATATGTGAGGGAAACAAGCATAGGCAACATGAAGTTAACAGTCACAAACCCATTATAAATAAAAATTTAATTACTCTTGGGGGAGCTTGGCTTACAAAGCTCAGAAATCCATAATGGAGCTTGCTGCTAATAAATGCCTGATCTGTTTGTTAAACTCCACTGTTTCCATTCCTCTTCTCATCTTCTTATGTAAAGTACTCTGACATCTCCACTGATTAGAAATTATTAAGCAGAGCTGACTTTCTGATTTGTAAAATGTTTTTTCTCTTTGGATGAGAATCTTAACCTTTTGGCTTAATAAGAAAAACAAAAATTAGAGTAAAGAAGGAAAAGACAATAATAAAAGCAAGGTTTTTCAAGATAGTTACTTAGTCTATATTTATAGATGATGGCTTCGCATTCACATAGTTATGCATTGAAATATAATAGTGATGTAATTGTCTGATATTTATGCAAACTGAAGTTAGGTAATTTACAATTTCAGTAGATAATTTCTTGTGTCATTTTCCCTAATACAGATTTCAAAATTAAATATAAAAAGTGTAGTATAAAGCAGTAAATTACTAAAAAGTAAACCAATGGGCTTATGGACCTTATACTCTTGCTGTAGAAATAGGTTTATTATTTCTGACTCTTGTAGAGCAACCCTAACCTTTCTTATGTTAATAGTTTTCGCTGGGAAATGAAGCATTACAAACCCCTAAAAGAGTAAAATGTGTTATTGTTTAAGTGTACTTCTAAATCAGATTATCTCAAGTTAACCAAATTCATTGTAATACCAAGTCTCTTGCAGGTAACTTCATTTATCAGTGCCACGGATTTTCTTTTCCCAGAGCCAAATAATGATATGTCTGTGTTGGACTATGATTGAATACTCAAAATTAAAACACAGTGACAGAATGGATTACTGAGATAGCAATTTCAATTCAAAAATTACTTAGCAAGCATTTCTTTTTTTTCTTTTACTGTTTGTAGTGAAAACAGTGTGTTTAAGTTTGTTTAGTGTGTTTGACAACAGACAGTTTGATATATTGCTGGGCACAGCGGTAGGTTGGACTTGAGTGGTATTAGCTCTCAGTGTTTTGATTAATGGTAATTGTTTCCATGAAAAGGCATGTTTTACGTACAACTCATATTTCTGGAAAACAGGAGTCAACTTGCAAGATCCATAATTACTATTCTGAGTTAGCATATAAAAGGGCAAGGAGAACCTGTTGGAGTGCACAGTAGGTTTTTTTTTTTTTTTTTTTTTGCCTTTTGCTTTGTATTGTAGTTAGAGATGGTTCTTTATGTCAGAATATAAATCTTCTGTTATTTGTCTTCTGTTCAATATTTGAAGTTGATTTATGACATATTTCTGCATCCCATTATTTAGTTTGAATCCTGTACCAAGGTAAAATTTCACCAGTCTCTACAGTCAACTCTATAAAAGGAACCCAAAACAAATCTAGTGTGGGATAGAGTAAAGAACATTTTTAAAAAATTTATTTCTCTTCTTTTATTTTAAAAAAAATGTAGAAGGCAATTAGAAGGTTTATTTTAACACTTAGAGATTTCTGTTGCCTTTTAAAGTAAAACATTTGACATATCTTTAATGTATGCAACCTAGGAAAAATAAAAGGTATTTTTTATTTGCAGAAAATAAAAAATTCATTTAAACACTAAGTTTCTCTCAGCTTAGAAACTGTCAGAATAATGCCCCGATAACATCTTTTATTGTAATACATAGACCTACGTGAAATAGATGTATGTATACATATTTATACAAAGTGCATAATGCTCTGCATTAATCAGTAGGAATTGGCTTTAAATGAGTGTCCTTACATTTAGCATCACGAAAGAATTTTTTCTTTTAGATTATCTGGGTTCATGGGGGTGGCTGCTTCTCTGTATGTCTTAGGGTTTTTTGTGTGTGTGTGGTTTTTTTTTTTGACATATTTCTCTTTAGGTTAGATGAAACGTTAAACTAAATAAATCTGGTTGTTTGAGGTTTTTTGGGGGAAAAAAAAAAACGGATTCAGAAAAGGGTAGGAGAAAATGCCCTTACCATATTTAGCCAACTTTGTTTTAAGATGATGAGAAATTTTGTAGGTAGGAGGTAGTGCTAGGGAATCTTTTTTTTTTCCTTTCTTTTCTCTTGTTTTTTCTCCCTACTAAAGAAAAGAAGTAGGTAATGTAATAAAATGTAATCAGAATATTCTTTTTTTTTAATTATACTTTAAGTTGTGGGATAAATGTGCAGAACGTGCAGGTTTGTTACATAGGTATACATGTGCCATGGTGGTTTGCTGCACCCATCAACCATCATCTATGTTAGGTATTTCTCCTAATGCTATCCCTCCCCTTGCTCCCCACCCCCTGAAAGGCCTTGGTGTATGATGTTCCCCTCCCTGTGCCCATATGTTCTCATTGTTCAACTCCCACTTATGAGTGAGAACATGCGGTGTTTGGTTTTCTGTTCCTGTGTTAGTTTGCTGAGAATGATGGTTTCCAGCCTCATCCATGTCGCTGAAAAGGACATGAACTCATTCTTTTTTATGGCTGCATAGTATTCCATGGTGTGTATGTGCCACATTTCCTTATCCAGTCTAACATTGAAGGGCATTTGGGTTGGTTCCAAGTCTTTGCTATTGTGAACAGTGCTGCAGTAAACACACATGTGCATGTGTCTTTATAGTAGAACGATTTATAATCCTTTGGGTATATACCCCGTAATGGGATTGCTGAGTCAAATGCATGAACAGCAACCAGTTTGTGAAACCAAGGTTGAAATCAGTATTTGTACTACAAGTCTCCCTACTTTTATTTAAAGAAGCATAGAAATTTTGACTCTATTGAATAAATATTTACCCATGAAACTTAGTGTGATATTTTAAAATAATATTCCTTCCTAATTATAGCAGGATTTTAGGTTTATGTGAGTATTAGAGCCTTGGCTTGAATATTAGAACGCATGTCTTGTATAACTTATATATAAGCCGTCTTCTATAGTATTTGGGGATTGAGCAATTTGTGAAGCAGGAGCTTGTGGTGTTACTGCATGATTGTATCTGAAAGTGAATGATTCTGTTGTATAGCAGCCTGAATTGAAATGCTGTTTGTCAGGGTGTTTATTCCAAGCAAAATTAAAATTAATAAATGGTTGTCTAATGCACACCTAAGCCTTTGACACAAAAATAAATATAGTTAAAAAAATTTCCTCATAGTTAACAACTGTGTGCCACTGTGGCATCTTTTATTGAAAGGAACTTTATTTAAGTAGCATAAACTTGTTGGATGGGCTTTAATTAAATGATGATTTGTTAATGCAAATGTGTCGCGAATGACTGGTAGTACATCTGTCTCTTCATCCATAGGCCATTACTGAGCAACGTTAGCACATGATTGTAAAAAAGGAGAAATCATTACATGCAGGTAGTACATATTCAATCAATTCTGAGCTTATGTCTCTGGTGAAATAAAAAAGTATATAATGTAAATGATATTTAATCTGAATAACAAAAAAGCAGCTCTTTGACTCTGGCTCAAGCTGTTAGGTGAGGTGACTGCTGTTTGGGATTGATGTTTATTGGTGGCCCAGTGGGGAAAGGCTATCACTTTTATTCTTTGTCATTCCTCCCATGCGTTTCTCTAACCCACATCATATTTTAAGTTCTGTTTTCCTTTTTTTCTTATCTATTTTTTTGTTTTCATTATTTCTTTCTTTTGGGGAGTAGTTTGTGGGATAGTGGTAAAAAATGGGTGCTGATGACCACCAGTGTGAGCATGCTAAGCAAGCAATGACAATTAATACAACAACAACAAAAGTTGTACGATTAGCTTCAGCTCCATAAGTGTCTAATGAGCCATTTGTCAGTCTTTTGGTGAAATAAACTACTCTATCTTAATTCTCCACTCTTGCAGTAAATAAATAAAAGTTATGAAACACCCGGGCAACAATAAAATATAATTTATTTCATAGGGCATGACAGAACTCTTTACATATCTAAAATGAACATGTTATTTACAAATGACTTGTGATACTCATATAAACCATGGATCTGTGTGTTAACTGCTTTCATTAGGGAGATATGCATTTTTTTCCTTATTGTTTAATCATTTAAATGTATCATTACTCCTAAAGGCATGTGAGTTAAAGTGACTCCTCTTGGTGCGATTAACTCATAAGGCTAAGAAGAACCTCAGAAATGAGCTCTTCTGCAGCTGAAGACATTAAGAATTTAATGGAAAGGACAAAACAATAATTTTCATTTGGGAACCTCTCAGCTCTCTGCTGATTATCTTCCTGCCCTTACTTATTTTTAGGAACCCCAACCTCTAAAAAGTTTTTAAGCATTGCTATACATCAGTCAAACAGAACAATGTTGTAAGCTTCTTGTACTTGTATTTCATACTAGGTAGAAAGTTATAATCACCATACTGATTTAAAATGCATGGGAAATGAGAAGTATCACTCAAATGAAAGCCCAGATATTTAAAAAGTAGTAATTAGTTATTTTAAACAGAAAAATCATACACACAGCTGTTTTTCAGAATAATGTATACCAGTGATTCTCAAGAGTCATCCCAGAACCAGCAGCACCAGCCATCACCTGAGAGCTTGTCAGAAATTCAGACTCTTCAGTCCCACCCACCTACTTAACCAGAAAGTGTTAGAGGCAACTAAGAATCTATGTTTTAACATGCCCTGAAAGTGATTCTGATGTACAGTAAAGTTTGTGAACCACTGATATATACTGATAGACTAATTGAAGCAAAAATAAAACATTGTGGGACATTTATTAATTCCTCATGTATGTATAGAATCCCAAAGAAAGCAAGTGGATTTCTTTCAGTTTTGGATAATTTCCATCAGATGCCATTAATCTCATTTTCAACTCCACCTATTTGATTTTCTGCTACTTTTCCCCCATTTCTTTTTCTCAGTTTTAATACACCTTTTTCTCTACCCGTTTTGCAAGGTAATGATAGAATTTGTAGTTAAATTCAATGTTACTCAGCCTGTGATTGTCTATTCCTGATAACCAAATATCTCAGTCTAGAATTTAGAAATTCTAGTGTTTGGTGGTATTTTGTTTCAGTTTCAATTTCAAATTTATTTCAAAGCTATTCATAAAAAATACACTTAGAATGAAGAGAACAGGTTTCTTTTGGTGCCATCCAGGTGAATCTTTGATGAAGTAGGCAGGTATCTCTGGTAGGAATGGGTCATATACTCCACAACGGCTAATAAAGGATTATTAGAATTTAGTGCGTTTTGCCTGCAGCCTTTATGATTAACTACTGTGGCCAGTAGATTGACCCTATGAATGAAATTGAGTCTAAAGTGGAAAGTGGCAAGAGAAATCAGAAAAAAAGCCAAGAAGAATTGTATGAGAGGTAAATTAAAGCCAGTGATAATTATAGCCAGTTTTGTTTAAAAGGCATTTCTTCATTCCTTACTACTCAGAGTGTAGTGCAAGGACCAGCAACACTGCGTCACCTGCAAACTTGGTGGAAATGCAGAACCCCAGGTCCCATATCAGGGTAGCCCACTGACAATTCGCATTTTACCAAGATGCCCAGGAGATTTGCATATACACTAAAAATGGAGAATCGCTTGCTTAATATATTAGCAGGCAGTGGAGTTGGTCAAAGATTGATAGTGAAGGCATATATTAAAGCAATGTTGTACTTTTACATGAAGAATTCCATGGGGCTGTGATAGTTCCAAGGTGATTTTCAGCAAATACACAACGCTATTGCAATTATAGGAGAAATTATTTGTCCAATTTAACTTATTTTGGAATAAATTAATTATGGAACTATTAAATGTGATGAATGATCTTTAAATTTTACTTGTCTCTTCCCAAGAATTTAAAGTCCAAGATGATATTGTAAGTATGAGGTGGGGGGGCTCCATCTAATGGATAACTTTTTATTGTTGATGTAGAGACAGAGTCTCGCTCTGTCACCCAGGCTGGAGTGCAGTGATGTGATCATAGCTCACTGCAGCCTCCAGCTCCTGGACTCAAGGGATCCTCCCACGTCAGCTTCCCAAGCAGCAAGAATTACAGGGATGTGTCTCCACACCTGACTAATTTTTTTGTTGTTGTTTTTTAGAGATGAGGTCTTGCTGTGTTGCCCAGGCTGATCTCAAGCCCTTGGGCTCAAGTGATTCTCCCACCTAAGTGTTAGGATTACAGACAGGAGCCTCTACTCTTGTCCTAAGGGATAATTTAGATTTAAATCTAAACTCAAAAAATTCCGAGCTCAGACTTTCTTTGATTTGTTTTAAGTGATAGAAAGTGTAGGGATTTTTATATTTTTGCAACTCAGTTGCTTCGTCTCAGGAAATTAAGAAAGTGAGGCATGTTTATTATTACTCTTCCCTCCTGCTATGTCAGAAAAAAAATTTAGGCTTATGATTTTAGGTAACTTGTCAATAATTTTTTTTTATTTAATTTGTACCTGAGAAAAATTGCTATAGTTAGTTCTCAATTATCTATATTGAGAGGAAACAAGAACAGTTTTAAAGGTGACTACTGAAATAAGTGACTGTCTGTGTCATGAGGAGCATTTCAAAAGACTAGATTATTTTGAATTAAGACAGACTAAACCAAATTTACTTAAATATATATAGTCATTAAACAAGTGGTTTCAGGTGCTTGATATCAGATACCCTCATAGCATCACTATGAGTTAGATAAAAACGAATACTGTTCCCTGAGACATCAAGAAGCTGAGTAACATATCCAATTCACACAGTTGGTACTTGAAGGATCTACATCCAAAACCTTATCTTCTGACTCCTGGGCCAAGTACCACCCTCTTGAAAAGCAATCTGTGTAAACCAAAGAAACAAAACTTTAGGTTGTAAAACATACATGTAAAAGTATATAATTTAAATAAAGGTAAATTTTAATTGGTGTTGAATTACATACAATGTCAGCTGACACAGTAATTGGCAAGCCATTCTGTAGAACACAATAGAAAGTCCATAGAGTCAAGTATATTATACAAATTGGTTTATACTAATAGTGAACACCTATTGAATCTGGTCTCCATGCTTATGTGTGTGTTAATATTATAAAGGTGACTTCAAATTTGTATAGAAGGATAGAATATTCAGTAAATAGTGTTGACATAATTTATTATCTATTTGGGACAATGGATAATAAATCTGTTATGCGTACCCCACTCCATATGCTGAAATTAATTCCATATAATGTAAGAATTAAACGTGAAAGGAAACTGCTTTAAAAAGCTACAAAAAATGTAGCTATATATTAATGTATTCTTGGGTATGGCTGGGCCTTTCTATGTACAGTTTCAATGCAAGAAACCCATTAAGGAGATGTTGATGGGTTTTACTGAATAAAAATGTTAAATATATCATGGGAAACCATTATCAATTGAAGGACAGTACATTAGGAAAAATGTTTACAAGTATATGGCAAAGCATTAATATCCTTAATATATTAAAATTTCTTACAAATAAATAGGAAAAGGATTAGTAACTGAATAGAAAAATGGGCAGGTGGTACAGACAGTTTTAGATGTGTGTGTATGTATATGCCCATAAGCATTTGAAAAAAATTAACTTTGTAATCAAAACCATGCTAATTAAAGCAAGGGTATGTCATATTTGCTTATTAGGTTAGCAAAGGTGAAGCCAAAATAATTCAGTGTACCCCATATTTGGAAGGTTTCATGGAAAGGATCAATTTCACAGTTTGTTTCAAAATTCATAAAGCTATGTATAAACTTTACCATCCAATTTTATTATTGGGAATTTATTAAAACCATATAATTAATGATCTACAGAGTTTTTGCTTTAAAGATTTTTTGGCAATAGTATTATACTGAAAAATTCTTTTATTATTATTATTATTATACTTTAAGTTTTAGGGTACATGTGCACAATGTGCAGGTTAGTTACATATGTATACATGTGCCATGCTGGTGTGCTGCACCCATTAACTCTTCATTTAGCATTAGGTATATCTCCTAATGCTATCCCTCCCCCCTCCCCCCACCCCACAACAGTCCCCAGAGTGTGATGTTCCCCTTCCTGTGTCCATGTGTTCTCATTGTTCAGTTCCCATCTATGAGTGAGAATATGGGGTGTTTAGTTTTTTGTCCTTGTGATAGTTTACTGAGAATGATGATTTCCAATTTCATCCCTGTCCCTACGAAGGACGTGAACTCATCATTTTTTATGGCTGCATAGTATTCCATGGTGTATATGTGCCACATTTTCTTAATCCAGTCTATCATTGTTGGACATTTGGGTTGGTTCCAAGTCTTTGCTACTGTGAATAGTGCCGCAATAAACATACGTGTGCATGTGTCTTTATAGCAGCATGATTTATAGTCCTTTGGGTATATACTCAGTAATGGGATGGCTGGATCAAATGGTATTTCTAGTTCTAGATCCCTGAGGAATCGCCACACTGACTTCCACAATGGTTGAACTAGTTTACAGTCCCACTAACAGTGTAAAAGTGTTCCTATTTCTCCACATCCTCTCCAGCACCTGTTGTTTCCTGACTTTTTAATGATTGCCATTCTAACTAGTGTGAGATGGTATCTCATTGTGGTTTTAATTTGCATTTGTCTGATAGCCAGTGATGATGAGCATTTTTTTCATGTGTCTTTTGGCTGCATAAATGTCTTCTTTTGGAAAGTGTCTGTTCATATCCTTTGCCCACTTTTTGATGGGGTTGTTTGTTTTTTTCTCGTAAATTTGTTTGAGTTCATTGTAGATTCTGGATATTGGCCCTTTGTCAGATGAGTAGGTTGCGAAAATTTTCTCCCATTGTGTAGGTTGCCTGTTCACTCTGATGGTAGTTTCTTTTGCTGTGCAGAAGCTCTTTAGTTTAATTAGATCCCATTTGTCAATTTTGTCTTTTGTTGCCATTGCTTTTGGTGTTTTAGACATGAAGTCCTTGCCCATGCCTATGTCCTGTGAATGGTAATGCCTAGGTTTTCTTCTAGGGTTTTTATGGTTTTAGGTCTAACGTTTAAGTCTTTAATCCATCTTGAATTAATTTTTGTATAAGGTGTAAGGAAGGGATCCAGTTTCAGCTTTCTCCATATGGCTAGCCAGTTTTCCCAGCACCATTTATTAAATAGAGAATCCTTTCCCCATTGCTTGTTTTTCTCAGGTTTGTCAAAGATCAGATAATTGTAGATATGTGGCGTTATTTCTGAGGGCTCTGTTCTGTTCCATTGATCTATATCTCTGTTTTGGTACCAGTACCATGCTGCTTTGGTTACTGTAGCCTTGTAGTATAGTTTGAAGTCAGGTAGCGTGATGCCTCCAGCTTTGTTCTTTTGGCTTAGGATTGACTTGGCGATGCGGGCTCTTTTTTGGTTCCATATGAACTTTAAAGTAGTTTTTTCCAATTCTGTGAAGAAAGTCATTGGTAGCTTGATGGGGATGGTATTGAATCTATAAATTACCTTTGGCAGTATGGCCATTTTCACGATATTGATTCTTCCTACCCATGAGCATGGAATGTTCTTCCATTTGTTTGTATCCTCTTTTATTTCATTGAGCAGTGGTTTGTAGTTCTCCTTGAAGAGGTCCTTCACATCCCTTGTAAGTGGGATTCCTCAGTATTTTATTCTCTTTGAAGCAATTGTGAATGGGAGTTCACTCATGATTTGGCTCTCTGTTTGTCTCTTGTTGGTGTATAAGAATGCTTGTGATTTTTGTACATTGATTTTGTATCCTGAGACTTTGCTGAAGTTGCTTATCAGCTTAAGGAGATTTTGGGCTGAGACAATGGGGTTTTCTAGATAAATAATCATGTCGTCTGCAAACAGGGACAATTTGGGAAATTTATAGCACTAAATGCCCACAAGAGAAAGCAGGAAAGATCCAAAATTGACACCCTAACATCACAATTAAAAGAACTAGAAAAGCAAGAGCAAACATTCAAAAGCTAGCAGAAGGCAAGAAATAACTAAAATCAGAGCAGAACTGCAGGAAATAGAGACAAAAAAAACCCTTCAAAAAATTAATGAATCCAGGAGCTGGTTTTTTGAAAGGATCAACAAAATTGATAGACCGCTAGCAAGACTAATAAAGGAGAAAAGAGAGAAGAATCAAATAGACGCAATAAAAAATGATAAAGGGGATATCACCACCGATCCCACAGAAATACAACCTACCATCAGAGAATACTACAAACACCTCTACGCAAATAAACTGGAAAATCTAGAAGAAATGGATAAATTCCTCGACACATACCCCCTCCCAAGACTAAACCAGGAGGAAGTTGAATCTCTGAATAGACCCGTAACAGGATCGGAAATTGTGGCAATAATCAATAGCTTACCAACCAAAAAGAGTCCAGGACCAGATAGATTCACAGCCGAATTCTACCAGAGGTACAAGGAGGAACTGGTACCATTCCTTCTGAAACTATTCCAATCAATAGAAAATGAGGGAATCCTCCCTAACTCCGTTTATGAGGCCAGCATCATCCTGATACCAAAGCCGGGCAGAGACACAACCAAAAAAGAGAATTTTAGACCAATATCTTTGATGAACATTGATGCAGAAATCCTCAATAAAATACTGGCAAACCGAATCCAGCAGCACATCAAAAAGCTTATCCACCATGATCAAGTGGGCTTCATCCCTGGGATGCAAGGCTGGTTCAATATACGCAAATCAGTAAATGTAATCCAGCATATAAACAGAACCAAAGACAAAAACCACATGATAATCTCAATAGATGCAGAAAAGGCCTTTGACAAAATTCAACAACCCTTCATGCTAAAAACTCTCAATAAATTAGGTATTGATGGGACGTATCTCAAAATAATAAGAGCTATCTATGACAAACCCACAGCCAATATCATACTGAATGGGCAAAAACTGGAAGCATTCCCTTTGAAAACTGGCACAAGACAGGGATGCCCTCTCTCACCACTCCTGTTCAACATAGTGTTGGAAGTTCTGGCCAGGGCAATTAGGCAGGAGAAGGAAATAGAGGATACACTGAAAAATTCTATAAATTTAAATGCCTAAAAATAGAGGAATAATTTAATAGATAATAGTATATACATATAAGGGAAAACTATATATTCACTTTAAATGACTCTTCAGTGGTTAATATTTGTTGACATAGAAAAAAGATTATAATATGCATGTTATGGTCATATTTTTATTATAAAGTAAATTTGTTTATATATTATATGTGCATAAAAATAAAATTGGAAAAGCATAATCCAAAATAATTTCTGGGCAGTGAGATTAGGGTTATCTTTTTTCTTCCTTTTGCTTATGCTTTTGTTTGCTAGCTTTCCTGAGACATATACAGATTACTTTTGGAATAAGGAAAAATTTATTTTAATAGTCAGCCTTGACATTAGCTAATATGTAAAAGAGTATGTGTAACCAATTTAAGTTGTAGATTAAATATTTTCCTTTAATTTGGTACCTATTACATACTTTACTAACTAGAAATACAGCTCAAGGAGTTCATCTTGGTGTGTAGAAGAAATTAGCCCTGTAAATAAGAGGCATGTGATTCTGAAATGAGAGGCATGTGTAGCAATGGAGTGGACATATGTCAGAATAAGAATGGTCATCTGTGCTTCCTGATAATCAGGAAGTGGTTCAAGCAAGAAGAGATTATTGAGCAAGGTTTTGAAAAAGTTCTCCAAATGTATGTAAGAAGGCAGAGCATTCCTGACAAGTATTAAATGACTCTGTAGTCTACAGTTACGATAGACTAAAATGTGACCTGCATATGAGGAAGTGACAAAGATAAGTCTCAGCAGATAGGATTTTAGATGCCACACAAAGGCATTCATTAGGTGAGCAGTGTGGGACAGAATTGGTCATATTTATATCTTAGAAAGATTTCTGTGGCAGCGGAATGGGCCTAAATAAGATGGCAGCAGGGAGACTAGTTAGAAAGCTGATGGAGCATCTATTAAGAAATGATAAGGTCAGTAGCAGTGGAGTTGGAGTGGGGAAGATAACTACAAGTAGGCAGCGAATGCTGTATTGGGGATGGGAAGAGGGAGGCCTTAAGGACTAGCAGTAATTACTACCATGGAAGAAGATAAAAGTTGGGGTGGGAGAGAGGTAAAATGATGAGTTCTGTGTCAGAAGAATTAAGTTTGAGTGTATTGTTAATTCATACTGCAATTTTTAGCTTGAATATTTGTTTTGCAGTTATTTTTAACGTTCTATTAATGTATTCCCAGCTACTTCTCATCATTTAAATGTAGTAGTCTAAAAGTGTTACTATATTTAAATGTCATTTATTAGAAGGTACTATAGAACGGTGATTAAGAATATGAGTCAGCCTCCCAAGAATTGAATCCCAACTCTACCCCTTACTCTGTGTGACCTGACAAAAGTAACTGGCATCTCCAGGCTGCAGTTTCTCATCTACAAGATGAGGGAAATACCTTTTAAGAATTCAGATTTTAGGCCAGGCGCGGTGTCTCACGCCTGTAATCCCAGGACTTTGGGAGGCCGAGATGGGTGGATCATGAGGTCAGGAGATCAAGACCATCCTGGCTAACACGGTGAAACCCCGTCTCTACTAAAAATACAAAAAATTAGCCGGGCGTGGTGGTGGGCGCCTGTAGTCCCAGCTACTCGGGAGGCTGAGGCAGGAGAATGGCGTGAACCCAGGAGGCGGAGCTTGCAGTGAGCCGAGATCATGCCACTGCACTCCAGCCTGGGCGACAGAGCGAGACTCCATCTCAAAAAAAAAAAGAATTCAGAATTTAGTAAAGAGCTACATGTAAAGTGCTCAACATAGTAATCACTCAAATAAGTATTAGCCATTGTTATTTAGTATAACAAGACAGATTGTTTTATAGGAAAATATAGTTTTATAATATGCAGAAAATATTTACTTGCATATTTTTCTAAAAATAAAATTATCACAATAGAGTTATTATGCAAAATTGAGGGACTTCTGTAAATATTAATGTGACATTTTCAGAACGTTGTAAGTTGCAGAAGCCAGTGCCTGTTGTTCAGAAGTTTATCTACAGTGAGATGACCCAGTGGTGACTAAGAAAGTACCAGAGACATGGGTTACTGATAGAAGATTTCTAGATACCACTACTATACACACAGCTGTACTTATTTTATAAATGTATGTGAATAGATAAAATTCTTTAGATCCCTGCAAGGAAGCTAGTCCTCCCCACCCCATCATTGACTCTAGACTTCATTATGGTGACATGTCCCTCTTAATAATCCCTCTGCTCTTTCAGCTGCCCTTGGAAGAATTTGGAAACTCCAAGGGACAACACTTGTAAGTCAGTTTCCTAACATGAAACAATAAATACTTTTGTTAAGTTACAGTGACAACCCTTGGCTATATTTTCTATTTGTCAGACATGTACTTCCTTCATAAGGTTACTCTATATCAGGTATTGATATAGTAAAGAGGCCAGTAAAATCTTACATCTCACTCAGAGGCCCTGTATGTGCCCAGCCCCTCAGCCATGGCTGCACCCCAGCACTGCTGTTGCCACCTCCCTGCCTGTGGTAGCAGCTGGAATTATATGTGAGCCTACTTCATTGGGGATTTCAAATTCCTGATTGTCTGAAGGCCGACCCCATTGGCCCAATGTGGTTATACCTCAGGAACATAGACCACTTTTTTATTGTCTCTCCTTGTGAACTTCTCAAACTGAACATTTGCAGGCAAGACCTGGGTAACTGCTTATCCCTTCATGTTGTGACCCATTCCCAGTGTAGAGGGGACCCAAACATGAAATGGAAACACAGAACTCTTGCTATCTCCCTCTTGTGTTACTTTACCCCCCAGTACCCGTCACTTCCATCTGGGGAGCTCTGAGCTGCCTTAAGGGTTTGTAAACACAGTGGGAACTGTTTACCATTCTTCTAGCTTCTAAGAAAAACTGGCAAATTTGCCTACTGCTAGCAACTATATCAAAGCTTTATCTTATAAAAATTAATTAGCTAATTAATTAAGCAAACATATACTGCTATATTTCTCACATTAACATTAATTCCATTTCAAAATGTAAACTTTGTTTTTCTTAATTGATCTTTTTAATCTTCTACTGCAAGGTATGTGTTTACCCTAGCATTAATTTTAGAAACTGACCAATGTCTTTACTTCTCTTTTTCCTTAAAATGAACTCCTCACTAATAATTAAAAGGATTATCTTCTCAACTTTCTTGAGTAAATTCACTGCAAATGTCATGCAAAAAACTGTAGGCAGTAAATTTTTTGCTATATGGCATGTGTGTGTACATATGTACATATATATCCTTTCTAATGCTGTATTTATAGATTTCTATATATCAATATACGAAGATTAGTTTCTCTTAATTACTGACCATGGGAATATGTGGGGAAATATAGATAACCAGCTATTACTGGTCAAGTAAAATTTCTTCAGTTAGTTCTTTTAAACACACATGTCACTGAGTGGTTTTTCAGAGAAAGATTAGCTTGATGGGTCATCAGATAAGTTATTTGACATTTGTCCCCAGTCAGACCGGATGCCACATGAAAAATTTACTCAGGCAAAAGGCTCCCAGGAATAAACAGTTCTCTAGTGTTGCTCACAGGGGACTCGGCAAGGTGAGCGGAACTTCAACTTGTCACGGATGCACTGTTCTGACAAACATAAGTAGATGCTAATGGCTAAATCGTGACAGAATAAAGTCCCACAACCATATGGCTAATTGCCACAACAATATCTTCAGTGTTATTAATCAGGTTTTCATAGTGTGCCATGATAATTGGAATAATTAGAAACAGCATAGGCATTGCTTGTCTTTACCACACATTTTGCAGACAGGGACCTCAGACAACCACAATTGCACTTTCAGTACTGTTGTTTAATGCTATCTTTTCTTCAAAAATAATTTGGCTAATTAATGAATTAACTGCTTGCCACCAGTGTATTTTGTGCTAACTTCTATAGAAGCAGGAATATCTAAATGAGACCATCAAACCCTCTGTGAATCTGTTTAAATAGGCAGTATTCCTTTAAGGCAGGGATAGAAATCTGCCCATCTTGGATCTTACAGGTTGAAAGATGAATTCATTGTATGCTAATTTAGATGATGGACATTCATTTTTTGGTCATATACTTCCCCTTTTAGCTAATTTAGTTAAGAAAATGAGGAATTAGAAAGCAGTTAAATAAATTACAAGACGTAAGTATGTGCATAATTTGTTTCAGGCCGGTACTACATACTAGTGTTCCCAAAATGAATTATTTTGAACATGTCTTTCAATTATGAATGAAGTAAATATTACCACTTTAATATCACAGTTGAAACTTATTTTCATGTTGCTAATGATAAAATATACTCATTTCCATATCTATTCTTTCACCTTAGTAGTGAAATGAGAATTTATTTGTGCTTGGCACAGTGTTCTTATGAAGAGGGTTTCTTGGGCTGCTTTGTTTTTTGTTTTTTTTTTTGTTTGTTTGTTTGTTTTTTTTTTTTTTTTTTTTTTTGAGGCGGAGTCTCGCTCTGTCGCCCAGGCTGGAGTGCAGTGGCGCGATCTCGGCTCACTGCAAGCTCCGCCTCCTGGGTTCACGCCATTCTCCTGCCTCAGCCTCCCGAGTAGCTGGGACTACAGGCGCCCGCCACCACGCCCGGCTAATTTTTAGTATTTTTAGTAGAGACGGGGTTTCACCGTGTTAGCCAGGATGGTCTCGATCTCCTGACCTCGTGATCCACCCGCCTCGGCCTCCCAAAGTGCTGGGATTACAGACGTGAGGGCTGCTTTGTTTTGTGAGGAGGTGGCCAGTGAGGAAAGAGAAGATTGATGATAACCAGCACCTTGGAGGTACGGAGTACTCAGGCAAACAGGTGAAGTAGCTGCTGGAGGTGTCCATTGTTAAACAGCTTCTATAATTATTTTT
This sequence comes from Gorilla gorilla gorilla, assembly GCF_029281585.2. Classification (NCBI taxonomy): domain Eukaryota; kingdom Metazoa; phylum Chordata; class Mammalia; order Primates; family Hominidae; genus Gorilla; species Gorilla gorilla. The sequence goes on along the minus strand of NC_086017.1, from coordinate 27,178,082 downwards.
CAGTATATAAGTAGTCATAGTTTTGAATTCCATGCCATCTCAATTCTTGTTTTCTCTGCGCTTTTCTGTCCTATTGCATTCCTTAACTAAAGACAGGTCATCTTACATGGTTCTAAAGTTTTAAATTCGTTGGCATCTTCAGTTAAAAAGCATCCCCAAAATTCTCAGAATAAAAATAACTAATTACAAATACTATTTTATTAAAACTTTAGGATTCCCTAAACAACAAATTATTGCTTCAGTGACCCCTGAACTCTGCAAAATTTAAAATCACCGTGTTATTCAGTTTGTTTTATTTAATTGAGTCTTCTTTGTTTCCTCTCTTCTTTGGCCTCTCTGTGGATAGCAGTGAGAGGCATAGAGTAGAGATTATATTGGGAAAATTCGAAATTGGCAATAAGAAAGCAAGAAAGTTCGATTATTTCATTTAGTCAACTTAATTAATTGATAATTATTTATTCACTCAGGATAAAATGATTTAGGCTTTCTACTTTCTCCACTTTCTTTTTACTATTCATTAGGTAGAGGCTAGACAGTGGGAAAAAATCAAACTATCCATTATGGTACTCGTTAACAGTTATTGTAAAAATATGGTGTAGAGGAATATTTTAAACCAATAACTCAAATGAGCTTTGGATTATATAGAGATGTTATTTATTCATGTTCTGCTTTAAAGAAAATAAAATTGTGTTCTTTATTTAAACTTCAGGTTTATCTTTTGTCTTAATTAGGATGCTTTTGATTACAAGCTTCAGAATATCTTGCCTCAAACTAGCTGAAGTCTGGAGGTACTGTGACACAAGAGGCTCAATTAAGGATCCAAGATTTTCGCCATATTTCCGCTGTGTTAACTTCATCATCAGTTTCTTAAGACATACTCTCTTGTAATCACAAAGTGATTGACAATGATTTTGGAGCTATAGGCTTTCTTGTTCTAGCCAAACTGGTGAGACAGAATAAAACCTTTCACCAAGTACAACGTAACAGAGTTTCTTTTAGTCCAATTGGGCCAAATGACATCACGTGCCTACCCCAGACCTAGATAGTTTCTACTGTTTGCCTTAAACTAATTGGTATCTACCTTTAGAGCAGTAATTCTTAAGATGTGGTCCTTGGACCAGCAGTTTTAGAATCCCCTGGGAGCTCATTAGAAATATAAATTATCAGGCACCACCCCAGACTCACTAAATCAGAAACTCTGCGGGTAGGGCCCAGTTATCTTAAAAAAAAAAAAACAAAAAAAAACCTCTCAGATAATTTTGGTGCAAGCTATGTTTGAGAACCACTGACCTCCAGAGCAGAATGCCATTGACTTTTTTCGAATAATGCTGGGGACATATACATAGATTAACTACATGTAGTTAGTTTAGGAAGGAATAATAAAGCCAGAATGGATTCTTAGTAGGCAGTCACCCTCTCTATACTTTAAAATTAAAATGATTAACTATATCTTCTCTTGTGCAAAGTTGTTTTTATATGATGCATTGCACATCATTTGTCATGAAACTCAAACATACCAAATTTCTTTCTTGTGAAGTCAAATGTGGCAGACAGTACTATTTATTCACCTAATATCATCGACGCTTTCTTCTTTACTAAAATAGATTTGGAGTTTGTTGGGTTGTGTTTTTGTTTTGGATTTTTATCTTTTTTTTTTTCAGTGATGCTACATTTAGCTTCAGGATTACACTGTGACACAATTAGGGCCAATTATTTTTAATTCCAGGTTGCTGGGGATTTATGTCAAACATTTACTTTCTTGACGTGGGTGCCACCCTTTCCTCTTTATCATTTTCTCTTTCTTTGTTATGATGGCTGGAGATGTAGCAGCCATTTTATAACTTTGAATGAATGCCAGAGAGAGCTGCAGAGACCTCAGCCATGACCTCTTTTAGCTGCAGAACCAAAAGCCAGCAGTCACATACTTCAGACTTCTGCTTGATTACAGGAAACAAAATAAACTTTATATGTAAGATACCGTTTAGTTGTTTTCTTATTTGCAGCCAAATGCAATCCCAGTTAAATAACATGGAGTAATTGTTTTCATAAATGGAGAAACATGCAGCTTTCCAGTTTCTACATTCTTCCCTTTGTTTTCTAGGCCATATTTTTTGCTAGTCTAAAATATTACAAGGTATATGGCATAGTGTTTAGCTCACATGCTTTAGGCTTGCATCCTCTTTTCCATATCTTACTAGCTATCTTTGGCTTCTCTGGCCCACAGTTTTCTCAAATCTAAAATTAATAAAATGTTAATGTTATTGTTTTAATAATAATATACTAGGGGATTAAATATGTCACTAGACATACACTGTTAGCCCCATTCCTTATACATTGTAAACCCTGAGAAATGGTGGCTATATGCATTGAAATTCAGTGAGAATGAAAGTGATCTAATAATGGTCAGCAGCATAGGAAGAAAGTCATAGAAAACAAGGAAAGAAGCCAGCATGAGCTTTATTTTGTTGCAATACTTATTTGGGCACTATAAAACTCATAGAAGCTCACTGTGCCAATATAAGACCTCCAGTAATTATGAATATATACTTTGTTTCTTCTGTCTAGATGACACCTCAACTTTAAGGGAATTCATCACTTGAATTCTCAAGCATAATAGCTGAAACCCCCCCTTAGTAATTTGATATTCTGTAAAATTCAAGTTGGATTCTATATAGACTCCTTAAAACGTAGATCATTGTTTCGATTCTTAACTTTAGAAGGGAGGAACCATGCCTGTGTAGTTTGTGTTCTACAATATTTAAAGTAGATTAAGTGTGCAAGTGGGTATTAATGATACTTTTTGTGGATAAAAAGTAAAGCAATTATCACCAAGGAAATTTTTTAAATGTTTTTTAGTCTGGATGTTGTGGTTCTGCTGAGTGGAGTCAGAGATGGGTCTTTCTCGTTATGGTGTAGAGTCACTGATTGCACTGCTGCTTTGACCACCAGAAAGATCTAGAAAGATAGGAGATGATTTAGGGCAAAAGCTCCCAGCATTATGAAAGTAGCAATGCAAAGGTGTCACCTATAAAATATACATGTTGTGATCTGCACATTTATGTATCCTGTTAATAATAATTATCTGTACTCCAAAGTAACAGCCACTTGATTCTTACCTTTTATTTTTTGACAGAGAAAAATTTACCAAGTGCTCCATCTTAAGACTTCCCTTGTTAGTTAGGGTCAGATAAGACCATAACTTGTTAAGATATGTTTAGTAATACCAATCCATTAAAATAATCAAATTAATATTTGCCATTTTCAAGAAGCTCTTATAAGAAGTAATATAACCAGATTTTAAGGCTTAGGCCAAATTTAAATCTCTGTCATCTTATTTTGATTAAAAGGGTACATGGACAATTTATTTTATACACATTTTAGTATTATTTCTAAGCTGATTGGCTTATCTGTGCCTTATCTGTAGATTTTCCCCCCAAAATTGAGTATAATGTTTAATATGCAGAGTCAGAAAGTCAGATTACTTTGGAAAGAATTAAAAAGTTCTCAACTGCAATTACCTTGCTGAATCCTTTTGATACAATTCTGTGGAAATATGAAAACGGCTTATCCAGAAATTATATCTAAAGTTGACTTACCAATATTTTAATATTTAGATTTAACTAGGTCTTGAAGTGAAAGACTAGATCCCACAATCCTTAGAATGAGAAAGGTGTATTTGCCCTTAACAATGAGATTATATTTAAGAAGAGTTAGGCTTTCTTTGAAGGCATCATTAAGAAGCAGAAAAAGTCTTCAGTTTTCTGGTCAGGTAGTCCTACCTAGGTTTTAATCCTGACCCCACCATTTTCATAGCTCTGTAATGTTGGTCAAGTTACTTAGCCATCTTTGCACTGCAACTGCTTCGTCTATAAAATGGGGACATAATAATTAACTCCCAGAATTGATAAGTGTAAAAGAAAATGACTTACATAAAATATCCACAGCAAGTATGTTCATTTAATGTAGTTACCTTAGGAATCAGCAGAGTCTGTATATACATAGTCTGATAATTAACATCAATTTGAATTTCTAAAGATGATTTAGATGATAGGTAGAAAAGATTCCTCTATCCTTCAGGTGGCTCATAAAGTCAGTATTCTTTATGAAACAGGTAATATCTGTCTCTACTCTGCAGTTATTCCTTCACATCCTTACCTCAAGCTACTCACTCTCACGGTCGTATTTCCAGTGACCACACCACCTCAAGAGCCTTCATTTTAAGCATGCTACTCTCTGACTTGTCACCTTAATCCTTTCACTCTTATCTCCAACCCCTGCTTGACTTCCAATTCATTTACCCCACTGCTTTTTCATTATCATTTACTCCACTGATGTCCTCATTTCCCCAACTTGTTCCATGCTTTATCATTTTAATTACTCCTTTGAATTTATCCTCTCAAAACCCTTGCCCATTCTCCCTGTTACTTGCTTAGAAAAACCCAAACCCTACTCATGCTTGTAAGTGAACAGCCAAAAGTAACAGGAGAAAAATATAACCATGCTTACTGAACTCACTTTCTCTAGCTTCTAATGGACCTTAGCACTGTCTAGCAACCCTGCTATATTTCCTGTCTTCTTAAACATCTAACACTTCTCTCCAAACAATGCCCTTCCTCACTTGCTCCCCTTCCATCATGCTATGCCCTTGCTGCTTGTTTCACTGAGAATAGAATTTCCTCAGTATTCCCGCAAGCAGACCTTACAGCTTCCTGCATCTCTCTGCTCCCTTCCAAGACTGACCCTTATCCCTCTGCTTAAGCATTGGATCTTGCTATTTCCTACTCAAAAGAATTTGTTCCTGCAGTTGTATCCGTTTCTTATTACATAATTTTCTCATCTCTATTGTATTTTTAATTGTATTAAACATTTAATTTATTGGTTATTTTGGGGAATTTGATGCATCAACACTGTATTACAGCTGAGCCACTAATCTTGTAGTTTTATTAACCATCATTAACTGGTTTGTTCTCATGATGCTGCTGAGGAATCAGCTGTTTCTGCAGAGGTTCAAGGGAAAGGCCTTTTGAGAAATAAGCAAGTTTTTTTCTGTATATATATAAAAACTTTATTCACTCTGCTAACTTTTTCAGTGTTTAAATTGTTTACAAGATTAGTGGTAATTGGTTTTGCTTTGTTTTGAACCCTAAAGTTTTTTTAACTGGATATGTGAAATACATTGCTGGACTTCTTCCCTCTTCGATACCATTGACTTGGCCATTGACTTCGATACCCTTACGCAGCAGCTCCAGCACTACGTGACACCACCCGCCCCTGTAATGTATTATTTGTAGCATATGAACATGCTATAATTTCTCTCATCTGAAGGAATAAGAAACACATGTTAAAACACCCCAACTTGACCACACATCCCCCTCCAGCTATTTTCCATTTCTTACCACCCTTTAGAGCAAAACTCCCTACAAGAAGAGTAGAGGGACAGCAAAATTTCTGATTCTTCAACTTCCACTCTCTCTTAAATCCACCACTCTCGGCCTGTCATCCCCCCAGCACCTTGCCCCACTCCCCCTAACTACATTCATTCCATGTTACTATATGCAGTTATCAATTTTTATTTCATTACACAGCCTTTTATCTTTGAAGCCATTGATTTCTTCCTCTTTTGTGATACATTCTTTCTACTTCATTTCCTGAATACCCCCCATCTAATTTTCCCCCTACTTCCGCTGGCTGTTTCTTCTCAATCTCCTTTATTAATTCATTTTTCTCTTCCTGGCTCCTAAATGTTGGCATGTCCCAGGACTCAGTTCTCAGACCTTTTCTTTTCTCTATTTCCCTAAGTGATCTTACATAGGCCTATGGCTTTTTAGTATAATCTCAAAGTCCATGAGTCTCAAAGGTATATCTCTACCTGTGCTTCTCTGAGATCTAAAGTCACATATCCAACTGCCTAATTATGACTTGCAAATCCACAAGATTGTGCTGACTTAAAATGGCCAAAACTGCATTATTGATTTTCTCCTAAAAACTGCTATTTCCCGTCTTCTCCCATCTGTAAATAAAATGACACCAGCATCCACTTACTTGCCCACCTGAAACTTAGGAATCATCTGGATTCCTTTATTTCCCTTTCATCTCCTGTAAATTAACAAATCACATTGGCCCTATCTTCAAAATATATCCAGAATACCCCCACTTGTTACCAGTTCCACCAGGCCACTTCACTCTACTCTAGGCCTATCTCTTATCAGAACTATTACAGATGCCCCCGACTGGTCTTCCTGTTTTCATCCTAGTCTTCTTACAGTCTGTTCTCCACACAGCAGCAAAATTGGCCTATTTAAAATAGAAATAGAATTATAACAGTTTCTTGCTCAAACCCTCTAAGAGCATCCCATAGCACTTGTAACAGTATCCAAAAATCCTTCTTTGCTATGCCTATATATAAGGCCCTACATGGGCCCTGGCCACCTCTCCAACCTCATTTTCCAAACCCGTGCCTAGTCACACTGGTCTTTGATGTTCCTCAAACACGTCAAGCTGTTCCTGCCATGGAGCCTTTGTACTTGCTGTCTCCTTCTTTAACATCTCTGTCCACCCATGCCAAGATGTTCCCATGGCTTGTTCCCTCACTTTGTTTATGATTCACTATCCCCTTACCTATTTTATTTTTCTTAATAGCATTTATGATTTATTAAGTACTTCTTTATTAACATTCTGGCTCCTCCACTACAATATAAGCTCCAGGAAGGCAGAGACTTTATTTTGTTCATTGCTATGTCCCCAGCACCCTGAACAGCACCTGGCATAGATACATTCTTAATAACATTTGGGAATGAACACATTGTATTTTTCTTTTTAAAAGTTCTCTCATGCAAACAGTCATTGGGTATTTAGTGATACATCATTGTATAGTGTATTTCTATTAAGAGGAAGAACATAGGTAGAAGAAGACCTGGACAAATGTACATTATCACAGGGACCAGGGAAGAAGAGAGTTGTCATATATTGTGTATTATCAACCAAGACAAATGTTATTGACAAAAGATTAAAGACTTGATTATTGGAGAGAAAATGGAGATTAAGAACGAGTTGACACTTCGACCTAAACAGTGATTAGAGGGGCTGGAGTTGGGAGTTGGAAAGTTGGTAAGGAGATGCAGGTTAAACCTGGAAGAGCCTTACCATCTTGGTTAAGAGTTTAAACTCTGTCCTCAGGGCTGTAGCAAGTCACTAAAGGGTTGTAAACAAGGGTGTCCCAGGATCACATTCTAATTGCAGGGACACATTAAGGGTGTAGTATGAAGAGGAGACTGAAGAGAGGCCAGACTAGAGACAGAAGGGCAATGCAGTCAAATAGGCCAAATGACAGTGACCTGGACTAGAATGAGAATGGGGAGGAAAAGGAGGGATCAGAAAGCTTAAAACCATGGACTGACAATTATTGGATGGGGACAAGGACATCAGTTGAGACTGAGGAGACAGAGGAGTTGAGCAGTAGATTCAGATTTTTGTTTTGTCAGCTGTAAGTACAAGAGGAGCAGATTTGGAGGATAAAATGATTTCACCATTGGATATTTTGAGTGTCAACTGCTTGTAGGGCATCCAGGTTATGAAGTCCAGTGTCCAGGCAGCTACACATATTAGTCTGAAAATCACAGGGAATATATCTAATTTGAAGAGGAGATTTAGCACATAAATGGTTAAGCAAGGGGAACTCATCTCCAACTTTCAAGACAGAAGGTGGAAAAGATGGGCTTGGGTGCTGGTAATTTTCTAGGTGAGATGATTGGAAAATGGGAGAGTTCTGTCTGAAGACTGCTGAGTAAGAACCATGGCCACGTGTTGAGAATGATGGTGGGAAATGGCAGGTTGGGAGGTTTGAGGCTATCAGAGAAAAATTGAAATAGGCACTAAAGAAGCAGAGTGAGCTAAGGATAGCTAGAGAGAATGCTTTGAGAGAGATGGTTGAGGGCAACCACTGAGATTGAGAACTAGCAGAGTTTATACTAGGAGCACTCATATTTGAGAGATTACCCTGAGCACCTGAGTTAACTTCATGTGGGTGCCAAGGACAGTTAGCCTCCTGCAGGTTTGGAGTTTCGCCTCATAGATGTTAACAGCTGGATTGTAGGGAAAGGGAATTCAGTGTTTCAAGTAATAGACTATAGACTTTTAACTGGTCAGGGAAGAAAATGGAGACAGGAGGAAGGGCCTGGTAGATGGGGAGGAAGTTGAGGAGATTGAGGAACTAGAGCTTGTAATAAAATGTGATGGGGCAACTGCAAGGGAGGTGGCTGAGAACTGTGAGGGCTACCATGTTTTGTTCGTATTTCTGTTCCCAGTGCTGCTGGGTTGTTGTCTGTAAATGAAAAGTCTTATGGAGTTTGAGGAGCAGCAATATGTAGTGGAAATAGCCTGCTAATATTCTTAAGTTTCTCCTAAAATGCTTTTTAGTTGTAGCCCATGATCAAGAATAGAGAAATTAATGTTATGTTTTATCAAAGATTGGGTATTGGCAAGGTAGGAGGATGAGGGGTGATAGAATCCAAAGTACTAGTTCTTATCTTTGAAATGGTTATTGTTAGATCTTAGATGGCATCTTTAGGAAGTACAACCAAGGAGCTGGGGACTGTGAGACCAAGGAAATGTGCAGGAGGGAGTTAATGTGGGAAAAGCATTGGACTAGGGTCAAGAGACCTGCTTTCTGGAGCCACTTCAGTTACTTTAACTATCTCTTTTTATGTTAATAAGTCTAAATATACTTTGTAACTCACTTTGCAAAATTGAGTTTACAATCACTTTTCTGATGTTTTGAAAGTTGTTATAATTTTTATTTTTTTATCCTCCATAAAATCAAGGGTATTATTTTTTGTGTGTGTGTTTCCACCAATAGTTACTGATGAAAAATAAAACCACCAAGTTCCCATAAAATTAAGGTGACTGAGAATTGCCTTTTTAAAAATTATCAATTGTAAGTCACTTGGCACCTTAAGGTAAAACATATACATACATAGCTTATTTATTTGTACCTGAACATCAGAGCTGAATATCACCTTTTATTTATACTCACAGTCATACTATGTAAACATGTTTGTTATATAAACCCATTCATGTTGGTGGATGACATAATGAAGACTTAGAACAATAATTCTGAAGTAATCAAGTTATCACCACGGATATTACAAAGGACCTAAGTGAGTTGTCTCCCATAATTAATAAACTTTCATTCTAGCATCAGAAGTCTGTGCCATCCTGTGGCTCTACAGGAGAGATGCCTTTCAGTGACATGAGGTGATGCTTGCAGAAATGTTTCTCCATTCCAGTATGAGGCAAACTTGTAGAGTCAGGAAGTATCTCTGTAGCACCTTCCTCCAACTCCTTTTTTCCTCTTTCCTCAGTGTAACCCACCAAACATTTCCTTTTTAAAACTATTTCCTCATCCCTTAGCTTAATAATGTTATAAACAATTTATGCCAAAGCATTTGTACCAAATGACCGATAGATATAATTCTAGTATTTGTGGATCCACATTGATGGATCCATTATCCATGAAGAATTCATAAATCCAAAATCCATAAAGAATTTCACAATTCATAAGGAATTTTATGGATTATATGTAGTATTTTGGGTTTCTGAGTTGAGGAAGCTTTGTGAGTATAACTTTCTTTCTAGGTCTCCACTATTTCTGAAGACTTCATCTCATGTCAAAGGAAATAACCCACTTTATTAAAAATAATAGAAGCTAGCAACTCAGCACTGCAAATTTTTGAGTGGCATCGTGACATAAGGAAGGAGGAATACTGTATTGTAAGTCAGGTGATTAGAAGTGAGTCCCAGTTCTGCCACTGTCTCAGTGATGACCGGACAAATCACTTTTCCTCATTTGCCCATTTGTCAGTGGCCTGCTAGATGATTCAAGGTGGACAATCTATGGCAGGTTAGGTCAGTAGGAAGACAGCACAACACACTGACCAATGATCATGGAAATGGATGGAGAGGAATTCTTGGTGATGGTTGTAAAAACAACTATCTCATCTCACCCAGAAATCTGTAGTGTGTGCTGACAAAGACAGTTTTAAAGGACTTTTTTTTTTTTTAAATAAAGAGGGTCTCCTCTGTCACTCAGGCTGGAGTGCAGTGGCCTGTTCATGGCTCACTGTGGCCTCAACCTCCCATGCTCAAGCGATCCTCCCGCTTCAGCCTCCCAAGTAGCTGGGACTATAGGTGTGTACCACCACACTTGGCTAATTTTTAAAATTTTTGTAGATACAGTGTCTCACTGTGTTATCCAGGCTGGTCTCAAACTCCGGGCCTTAAGCTATCCCCCCATCTTGGCCTCTCAAAAGTGCTGGAATTACAGGTGTTAGCCACCATGCCTGGCAAGAAATAGAGGGTTTTTAAAGTCACATCCAACTCTAGCATATCATAATTTCTACTAGATTTTATAAAGAAAGCTAAGAACAATTATTCAACACATATATATTGAGCATCCATTGTATACCAGGTACTGTTCTAGGCACTGATTTTACAGTAATGGGGGAAAAAAACCACATACAGCAACACACAGAAAAATTCATGCCCTATCGAACTTGCTGTTATAGTGGGGGACATAGTAAATACGGGAACATGAAATATAGGTAATGTTAGGCGGTAATAAGTACCATGGAAAAAAATAAATAGGGAAGGGATCTAAGGAGTACAGTTTTTAATATGGAGGTCAGTGAAGGCCTCACTGAGCTGGTAACATTTGGGTAAAGACCTGAAATAGCTATGGGAGCAAGCCATGTATTTTTCTGGGGAGAAAACCTCCAAGCAGATGGCATTGCAAGTACAAAGGTCCTGAAGTAGAACTATGACTGACATGCTCAAACCAGCGAGGCTGAAGCAAAGTGAGCAGGACTGTAGGAAATGAGGTCAAAGGGTACAACTAGGTTGAGTAAGATCTTGAAAGCCATTTTAAGGACATAGATTTTTATTCTGAGATGATAAGCCATTAGAGAAGTTTGAGGAGAGACATGATGTCGCCTGACTTATCTTTTGAAACGATCTCTCTGGAATCAGTGACTAGAATGGACTATAGGAAGACAAGAGCAGAAAGGAAATTAGTTAAGAGGCTAAATAACAATCTTTTTTTTCACTAGAAGTAAACTTCCACTAGCAAATAAACTTCATGAGGACAGAGATTTTTGTCTGTTTTTGTTACTGCCATAATATAACAGTAGTGGTATTAGGCCATCAAATTTATTCAGTTAAATAAAAGGTAAATTTTTAAATTTAAATAAATGATTGGTTAATCAAGGTGAAAGATAATGGTGTTAATAATGTTGGTATCAAGGTGAGAGATCAGGATAGTATCAGTATAGTTGGTGAAAGGTGGTTAGATTCTGAATGTATTTTGAAGGTACAACAGGATTTGCTGACGAATTAAATGTAGGGTATGAGAGAAAGGGAAATCAAGGAAGACTCCAAGGTTTTTGGCTCCTGATCAACTAGAGGGTTGATTGCTGTCTCCTAAGTTAAGAAAGATAGTGAGAGGAACAAGAGTTTGGCGTTGGACATTTTCAGTTTCAGATGACTCTTTAATATCTAAGTATAGGCTGGCTGCCCTGGCTCATGCCAGCAATCTCAGGACTTTAGGAGGCCAAGGTGGTTGGGTTACTTGAGCCCAGGAGTTCAAGCCCAATCTGGGCAAAATAGTGAGACTCCATCTCTACAAAAAATAAATTTTAAAATTAGCAGGGCGTGGTGAATACCTGTGGTCTCAAGTACTCAGGAGGCTAAGGCAGGAGAATTGCTTCATCTTGAAAGGTTGAGGCTGCAGTAAGCCATGATTGTACAGCTATACTCCAGCCTGGGCAACAGAGTGAGACCTGGTCTCAAAATAAATAAATAAAATAATAAAAAATATTCAAGTACAGAGGTTCTGGTTCCAAGTAAGATGGAGCAAGCACATTTTACTCTTTTCATCTGACTAAATGCAACTAAAAAGCTTATCAGAATGAATGGAACAGCCATCTGAGGACTGTGAATAGTAAGTAATAGCATGTACATTGAAGAAGACCAGAATGGAAGTACCACCAAATTGTCAGGAAGTTTACTGTTTCTTTCCTCTTCAATGTTCCTATTCTGGATGGAACACAGTTTTGCTCTCTTTGATTAGTTATTTCAGGTTCTCTCTTTATCTATATTTTGAATATGAGAACAAATTTTATGCTGGATTCTATACAGTATTTTTGTGTGTGGGGGTGCCTGTTTATATTTCTATTAGATATTTAATATTCTTTTCTTCCTTACATACTACGTTCTTAGTGCTCTATGAGATCAGTACAGTCATAGAGAATTTATCTACTTCACCATTTTTTCCTCTCACTTGACTTTAATACTATATTAACATAGGTTTTTAGAAAAATTCTCTATTTACCATTTTTGTTTGTGATTACTTAGCATTCAAGGTTTTGTCACTTAATTTTCCTGTATAGGTCATATTTTTTAAGTCAAGCTTATCGAAATATAGTTTGGCAGACACATTTGTACTATAGTCAATACATAAAAGCTGTTCCTGCACTTCAAAATTTTTATTATGCTCCTTTGTAGTCATTCCCTCAATCCCTGGTAATCATTGATCTGTTCAGCCTCTTGTATAGTTTTACCATTTCCAGAATATCATATAAATGTATGTAGCCTTTTAATTCCAGTTTATACCACTTAGCATAATACATTTAAGATTCATCCATATTGGGCCAGGCGCGGTGGCTCATGCCTGTAATCCCAGCACTTTGGGAGGCCGAGGCAGGTGGATCATAAGGTTGGGAGTTCAAGACAGCCTGGCCAACATGGTGAAACCCTGTCTCTACCAAAAATACAAAACTTAGCTGGGCATGGAGGCGCATGCCTGTAATCCCAGCTACTCGGCAGGCTGAGGCAGGTGAATCGCTTCAACCCAGGAGGTGAAGGTTGCAGTGAGCCAAGATCACGCCATTGCACTCCAGCCTGGGCGACAGGGCAAGACTTCGTCTCAAAAAAAAAAAAAAAAGATTCATCCGTATTATTGCCTCTATCAATAGTTCATATCTTTTTTTTTTTTTTAACTGAGTACTATTCCAGTTTCTGGATATACCACAATTTGTTTATTCTTTTACCAGTTGGAGGACCTGTGGGTTTTTTCAGTTTTGAGCAATTATGAATAAAACCATTACAAATCTACATATGCAGGTGTTTGTGTAAACATATTTGTCTTGGATAAATAGCAAGGAGACAGATCACTGGGTTGTTTGATAAATATATGTTCAACTTTATAAGAAACAGCAAAATTATTTTCAAACTGCTCTCCAAAATGGCTATGCTATTTTGTATTACCATCAGCAATTTATGGGAGTTTCAGTTACTTTGTATCCTTGGTCAGCACTAGGTTTTGGTTTTGTCATTTCTTAAAAAGCCATTCTAATGGATATGCAGTAGTATCTCATTGCCGTTTTTTGCATTTTCCTGATAATCACATTGAACGTCTTTTTGTATGTTTATTTGCTTTTCATACCACTTCTTTGATGAGGTGTCTGTTCTTATATCTTGTCCATTTTTTAAAATGGGGGCATTATTATGATCAAGTTATTAGAGATCTTTGTATATTCAAGAAATGTCTTTTTGCATGTATGTATTTTGTAAATATTTTCTCCTAATGTGTTGCTTGTATTTTCATTTTCATTTTTTTTTGAGACAGAGTCTCACTCTGTTGTCAAGGATAGAGTGCAGTGGTGCAATCTAGGCTTACTGCAACCTCTGCCTCCTGGGTTCAAGCAATTCTTCTGCCTAAGCCTCCCCAGTAGCTGGGATTACAGATGCCCACCACTACACCCGGCTAATTTTTTTGTATTTTTAGTAGACACAAGGCTTCACCATGTTGGCCAGGCTGGTTTTGAACTCCTGACCTCGAGTGATCCGCCTGCCATGGCCTCCCAAAGTGCTAGGATACAGGTGTGAGCCACCACACCAGGCCTATTTTCATTTTCTTAATGGTACCTTTCAAAGATAAGTTTTTAATTTTTAATAAAATTCAATTTATTAGTTTTTATTATTAGAGTTTTCTATGTCCTAAGAAATCTTTACCTATCAGTGTCACAAGATTTTCTTCTACGTATTTTCAAGGCGTTGTACAATCGTTGCCCTTAGGCCTGTTATCCATTTTGAGTTAATTTTTGTATGTCATGTAAAATATAAGTACGAGGTTCATTGTTTTGTAGTGGATGTGCAGTTATTCCAACATCATTTGTGAAAAAGACCATCCATTTGCCATTGAATTTCCTTGACATGTTTAGCAAGAATCAATTGACCATAAATGTTTGTCTACCTCCAAACTTTGTTCTGTCAATCTAGGCATCTTTTATAATACCAATAGTATGCTGTCTTGAATTAAAGTAAGGACTTTTATAGTAATTCTGTATATCACATAGTATGAGTCCTCCAACTTTGTTTTTCTTTTTAAAATTGTTTCGAGTATTTTTAGTCCTTTGCTCTTCAATTCACATTTTAGGGTCAGCCTGTTCATTTTTCCAGAAATCAAGGGATTTTAATTAAGATTGCATTGAATCTATAAAATCAATTTTAGGAAAATAGAAATCTTAACAATATTGATTATTCTAGTCAATAAACATGGTGTAACTTTCTATTTAGGGCTTTGTGATTATCTCTTTTTTTATAGTTTTCAGCACATAGCTATTACATTTATTTTTTATATTCATCCCTAAATATTTTATGGGGTTTATTATAAAGATGCTGTTTCTTTTCATTTCAATTTCTAGTTATTTGTTTCTAGTATATAATGACCTTACATCCTGTATCTTTTCTAAACTCACTCACTAGTTTAAATAGTGTTTTGTTTTTGTACAGTTGTTTGGGATTTTGTAGACAATTATGTCATCTGCACTTAAAGTTTTATTTCTTCCTTTCCAGTCTCTATGCCTATTATATATGGTTTGAATTTATTCGCTAATATTTTGTGAAGAATATTTGTGCTTATATTCATGGTGAATATTTGTCTACAATTTTCTCATAGTGTCTTTGTGAGGTTTTGGAATGCCAGTAATGCTGGCCTCACGATATGAGTCTGCATCTCATATCTTCAAAAAGAGTTTGTGATAAACTGGCGTTATTTCCTTCCTTTTCAGTTGTGGGTTGGTCTGTTTTTCCCGTTTCTTCACATAATTTGTGATTTTTAAAATTCAGTGCTGTAAATTTTGAATGTTATGTGATTCAACTTCTCTGAATCTGTAGTCTTTCTTTAAAGAAATGTTGAGTTTACTTTTGGCAGACTGTTAAATTACTTTGAGATTTTTTATTTGATATTTTTGATACTTGTTTTTAAACTTTTTAAAAGTGCAGTTCTAATGTATGTTCTACCCAAGGGCCAATTTAACCCTGCTGCTAAGGCATGATGGCGCCTGTCAGGGTTCTACTGAATTTTTCATGGGTATACTAACCTCTCTTCAGTTTGACTGTTCAGAACATGAATATTTCCCAGCATTATAAAACCTTGAAGATTTTTTCCACTGCTGTGTAGTAGTTCGTTTTCTGTTATTTCTTCTTTGCTTGGCCTTCTAGAAGTTTACCCTTCATATGCACAACTTACTATTTAGCAAACGCTTAAGGACACCCCTTGTGCAGATTTCTGGAGATTATTCTCTGCATAGCTTCCTCCTTTAAAGGTAACAATGTCGTGCACACTTTCCTCCGCCTTGAGTCTGCGTCTTTTAAACTTAGTAAGAGCAATGCATTCTGCTTTGGGTTTCTCCTTCCTGCTCTGTGGTTTCAAAAGCACATCCAGGTAAAAAGCCAGTGATCACAGGATTCATCTGGGGTTTTTCCCCCTTATGTCGGAAATCACAGTGCTGCACTGCTTATCTTTATTTTGTCCAGTTTTCTAGCTGTTTATCGTATGAGAGCAGTAGAGATATACCCAGTTATTCCATCATGGTCCGAAGGGGAAGTCAGGTCTATCTTAAAAAATAAAATAAAGTCAACCCTATTCTATTACAAGAAAATCACTCCTAATGCAAAGGAAACAGAAACAGAAACATTGAAAACAAAACAATTTGCAGAGGCATAGCAGGAAAAGCAAACAGAAATGAAGGTATGTGTAATGATGTTCATATCAGACAAAGTGAATTTTAAAGCAAATCACATTGAATGAGATAAATTAGAACAATTCATAGTTAAGAAGTTTACAATTCACAATGAAGATCTTTCTTTAATCATTGTACCTCCCCCTCCCCCAAATCACAGCAGAATTTATATAACATAACAGCTACGAGAAATATAAGGAGAAATACATAGGAATGCAATAGTAGTGAGCTACTTGTACCTCTCATAATTCATGGTAAATCAGGCAGACTCACTGTAAAGTAAGAGTACAGAGAAACTAGTTATTCACCTTTAATCAGTTAGATATAATTGGTATATATATCAAACTCTCTGTAAACAGTGAAATTACTGTATCCATAGAATGTTTATTTTTAAAGTAGCTATACAAAAATATTCAGTAAATTTTAACATAGTAGAAATAGTATAGTTCACATTTTTTACAAAACTTGAAATTAATCACAAAAGTAGAAAACAACCCTCAAGAAAGAACTAGCACAGAAAATCATAAAACTCTCTTTACTCTTGTACTAAAAGGAAATCAAAACTGAAATTACAAAATTCCTAGAAAATAACGGTAAAGTATATTGATTAGAACCTATTGGTTTTGACTAAAACAGTGCTCTTAGAAATTCTCAGCTTTATACTCTTAAGCTACTAAACAAAAAGAAATAAAAATGTGTGAATTAAATATTCGTCTCAAGTAATAAAAATAACAGCAAAATAAATAAAGGAAGGAGTTAAAACTAAAAGCAGTTGTGCTTTAACAGCAAAACATAAATGACAGAAAAAATGCATTGATAAGTGTTTCCTTTTGGAGAAAATAAATAGTAAAAATTATACATAGTTTATTTACATAGTTTAAAATAATACACAGGACTGAGCCTAGTGGCATACACCTGTAATCTCAGCACTTTGGGAGGCTTGAGGCCAGGAGTTTGAGACCAACCTGGGCAACATAGTGTCTCTACAAAAAATGTTTTTTTAAAGTAACTGAGCATGGTGACACATGCCTGTACTCCCAGCTACTCAGGAGCCTGAGGCCAGAGGATTGCTTGAGCCTAGGAGTTCAAGGCTGTAGTGAGCTATGATTGGGCCACTGCACTCCAGCCTGGACAACAGAGTGAGACCTTGTCTCTAAAAATAAATTATAGAAAACTATGAAAGCATAAATTAAAATAAATTTCAAAAATAATTTTTCAAACATATACATTTAAGTATAGCCAGGAGTGCTTCCTATCTTAGTTGGTTTGTGAGCAGATAGATTAATTTATGTTCTGGAATGAACCCACTGGTAAATGTATTATAAAGATACCATCATAATAACAGTTTGGATTTCTTGCATAATTAGACAGATTCACAGGTAAAAGAAAATAGAGATTCTGAAACAGACCCTCAATACATATAGAAATTTAATACTATGATAAAGGTAGAATTTCAATTCATTAGGGGAACAATGGATTATTCAGTAATACAGTTTTGAGAACTAACTAGCTTTTTGGTAAATCATGAATGTATATCTCTATTTTGCACCAAAATGAATACCAGATGAATCAATAATATAAATTAAACTGGAATAAAATGATGAATGTTATGTTATTAGGTGGGGAGTTCACAAGCCCATAAACTATGAAGAAAAGTTTTGGTAAATATGACATTACAATAAAATTTCTTTCTGGGAAAGGAGTCCTCCCTGTAGCCAAAGAGAGATAGAAAAGTTAGGAATCACTAAAACTTCCTTGGTTCTTGGCAGCGTCCCAACACTATATCCTCTTATACACTCTTAAAGTAGTGGTTCTCAAACTTGAGCTTGCATCAGAATCACCCAAAGGGCTTGTTAAAATACAGACTGCTGAACTTTGCCTAGAGCTTCTGATTTAGTAGGTATGAGTGAGTGGGGTTCAAGAATTTGCAGTTTGAACAAATTTTCATGTGATGCTGATGCTGCTGGTTTAGAGACCACACTTTGAAAACCACTGCTTTACAGTTTTCCCAAATTCCCCTTTTTGTGTGTGAAATAACTCAGTGCCATTCTTTGTAATCAAAGATCCTAAATTAAACCAAAGTGCTGAGGTAACATGAAGTAAGCAATTTGCTTCCAAGATATATTTACACAAACAAAGACCTGTACAAAGATAATCAATGCAGCATCACATATAATAACAAAGGAACCTAAATGTCCCCAAAATAAAAGGACTATTTAAGTTATTATACATCCACTTATGGAATACTACACAACCATAATAAAGAACAAGTTATTTATTCTATATATGTTGATTTGGAATGATCTTCATTTTAGCAATCATTGTCAAATTTAAAAATATGTGCTTCTGTTTATGCTTTTTTTTTTTCTTTTTCTTTTGAGACAGAGTCTCGCTGTGTCGCCCAGGCTGGAGTGCAGTGGTGCAATCTCGGCCCACTGCAAGCTCCGCCTCCTAGGTTCACGCCATTCTCCTGCCTCAGCCTCCTGAGTAGCTGGGGCTACAGGTGCCCGCCACCCCACCCGGCTAATTTTTTGTATTTTTAGTAGAGACGGGGTTTCACCATGTTAGCCAGGATGGTCTTGATCTCCTGACCTTGTGATCCGCCCGCCTCTGTCTCCCAGCTGTTTATGCTTTTACCAGGTAAATACCTGCATAAAAACGTCTGTATGTTATATAAGAACACTGGCTACCCTTGGGAAGGTAGGTTTGCTGTTGGGGAAGGGATTTGGGTTGGGAAGGAAAATTGCTTCTTATTGTATGTCTTGTTAAACTTTTAAGTTCTTTTTCGCCATTTGCAAAAAAAAAAAAAATAACCTATAAATTAGCAAAACAATAACTCCACATAGTTTCCATTTTAATTCACAGACAGTAAAAGAATTAAGAAAGTGAGAAAGATAGTGAGATAGGAGGCTATGGTCAGAGAGCAGTGCTTCAGAAGATATCACGGATTTGGAGCATCTCAGCACTAGAACTCAGCCACAGTAACTGGTGGCTGATGTGGAAAGGAAATGAGTATGTTGACAAAAATAAATTTAAAGTGTTTTATGTGATGGTTCTGCTGCTTCATATTTGAGTTGGTTTACGAGCAGATTAATTTATGAACATGTTATAAACCATGATGCCCTCAGTAAACTAAACTTCACTGAGTTTCTGTTCTCTCCATTAGCCTGAAATACACTTCTAGACCTCATAAGTCTTTCTAAAATTGGCTGACCAAAAGTGGCAATTAATTTTTCTTTGTAAGTTCTTAGTTCTTTATAGTTTCCTTAATGAGTTTCCCTGAAAAGAAGCCCTGTAAATCTTGTAGGGTCCTATAGCTGTAATTACCATTGTATTTTAACTGGGGTACTCATGAACTAGCAGATTGCGATGCATCAAAATAAGTCTTTCAGAAAGCACCATTTCTTCTACCCAGGAAAACCCAGCTACCACACAGATGACATAGCAATAGTAGATACTATGCATTCCGAATCCTGTGATTCTCCATGTTAATGTGGAGAGGCGATTTTAAAAATACATAACTGAATTAACTATCCTTTGGAAATTAGAGAAAATATAAAAGAATAGAAAAAACACTGGGCTAGTTGTTACAATATCATTGTATAATCTGCCTTTGGATGAAATGTGACCTCAGGTTGCGCCATGTTCCTTTGTTGATATATCGGTAAAATGCCTGTTCCTGCCCAGCTTCTTTGGGTCAATGATTACAAACTGGGGGCTGAGCAAAGAAATCACCTTTGTATCTCTGAAACATGCAAGAATTTTTCCCCCAAGTGGTTCTAATGCATGTATTCCACAGACCATTTGCTTTTATAGAGTTCAGGCTTATTTCAAGATCAAATGTGGTAGTACTTTTTTTTTAAATTTTATTGTTATTATACTTTAAGTTTTAGGGTACATGTGCACAATGTGCAGGTTTGTTACATATGTATACATGTGCCATGTTGGTGTGCTGCACCCATTAACTCGTCATTTAGTATTAGGTATATCTCCTAATGCTATCCCTCCCCCCTCCCCCCCACCCCACAACAGTCCCCAGAGTGTGATGTTCCCCTTCCTGTGTCCATGTGTTCTCATTGTTCAATTCCCACCTATGAGTGAGAACATGTTTGGTTTTTTGTCCTTGGCAATAGTTTGCTGAGAATGATGGTTTCCAGTTTCATCCATGTCCCTGCAAAGGACATGAACTCTTCATTTTTTATGGCTGCATAGTATTCCATGGTGTATATGTGCCACATTTTCTTAATCCAGTCTATCATTGTTGGACATTTGTGTTGGTTCCAAGTCTTTGCTATTGTGAATAGTGCCTCAATAAACATACGTGTGCATGTGTCTTTATAGCAGCATGATTTATAATCCTTTGGGTATATACCCAGTAATGGGATGGCTGGGTCAAATGGAATTTCTAGTTCTAGATCCCTGAGGAATCGCCACACTGACTTCCACAATGGTTGAACTAGTTTACAGTCCAAATGTCATAGTACTTTTAAAAATCAAAAAATTGATATAAATGCATGGTATTTGCCATTATCAGAAATTGTGTATGATTATTTTAAAACATTGAGTTGTGATCTTCTGTGCATTAAAAAATACATTTTCCTTGGTTATTATATATTTGTCCTTAAAAAATATTATATACACATAGATATAATTGATTGTAAAGTTGTATGGGCGTTAAATTTAGCTGTCAGACGGGGATAAAATGGAGCAGCCAATCCCCTCCTTAACTCTTTTGTTTCCATTTAGCTTTCACTAGTAGAAAAGGTAATTTATGTCATTTTGAGCTGGACTTCTAGATTTCCAACCAAACCCATATTCTCAAAGTAATTAATGTGGTGGAGTTGACTGCCCTTTCCCTTCATGGCTCCTTCATAGTTTCCTGTTTCCCTCCCTGTCTCTCCCTGCCTTCTTGCGAGTTACCTGGGCCCCATGCAGATACATTCAGCTCTTGATTATCTGCGCTAATGGATATTAACTGAGACATACATAATCCCAGATGGTGGATAATCCAAAAACAGTTAATACTTGGCTTTGAAATGTATTTAGTAATGTTTTAAATTGTTTTTACCTTTCTAATTATATGTTGCTATTCTAATTATATGTTGCTAATGTTGCCATTAGTTTGCATTCCCTGAGTACATCCTAATTGCTTGAGGGATTTAGCGTGGAGGGGGCACAGAAAAATGCAGAGTAACTGTGGTAAACCAGATTGATGGGATTATTATTGAGTTAAAATTTTATTTTGAGTAATTTTTTCCATTAATGATTAAGAGTTGTCAGCATGGCATTCAGTCTATGGCCTAGCACAGTACCTGCCACACTGTTGAAGTTTAGGAAATATTTGTTAAATGAAGATTCTCAGTTTTTCATACCAGTCTTATGATCAAATCAGGGCTGGCATGAGCCAGGAAAAGAAGTCAGTGAAGAAAGTTCATCTCCCCCACAACCTTTCCACCCTCAGGTCAGTGAAGATGAGTATTGCCAAGTCATGGACATTTTCCCAAGATAGTGCCGATTTACAGACTGTTTGACCAGCTAAGCCACACAGAATAGCTCCTCACTAGCAGTGCCTTAACACAGTGAGCCTTCAAGAAGGGAAATATGCTGTTCTTTTAAAATGCAAGAACGATACTTTGAAATGGGCACAAGGAAGCTGCGAATTCCTTTTAGTAGAATATAACTTTCCATGATAATACAAGCATCCACAATAACATAAACATAAATATAGAGCAGTTCTTAACCTAAGGTCCCTGAATTAGCCTAACTCCTAAAATGGCTTTCACTTGAGTAGATATGATATGGGGATGGGTGTGTGTATTTTTCAGAAGAGAGGGCTCATACGCTTGATTACATTCTCAAAGGGGTCTGCAACTTCTCTCTACTGATGAATGGAATTTCAGTTTCACTGTTTTATACTTCTCATGAAATGTTTGAAAGTGAGAAACAAAACTCCCATGGCCACTGCCTCACAAACTTGTCTCCATGTGGACTTCAGAACGATCAGGGAAAGTAATTTTGTAAATTTCTCTAACTATAGTTCGTTCCAAGCTGGGGACAGGCATAGGCTGAGAAGCCAAGGGTGTATGTTGAAAGACTGAACATGCAAATGGGCAATGGCAACACTATATGTGACAATAGAACTCTGACCCAGATAAGATGCCCCAGAAGCCAAACTACAACCTTTCCAGCAAAATCAGTCCAGAACAGTTAGGCCTTGGTCAGTCGCTGCTAACTTCCCTATTTTTGCCCTACTTTCTGCTTCCACCACAGGACCAACCTAGAGAAAGCCAAATATGTTCCCCAAATCAATCATATATGGTACCCCACGTCTAGTTAGCCCTCTGCCATGCCTACAGCCTTCAGTGGGGCATACCTGAAGCCTCCCCCGGCCCGTCCCCCACACCATAAAGCTTTATCTTTCCCCTGGCTACTTTGGATTATCTTCCAAACACAGGTAATGGTAGCTGAACTCTCTTGCTATTACAAACTCTGAATAAATAACCTTTGCTTATTCTCATTTGGGGGTCTTCATTTATTTCCACTTTGCATTGAGATTTGAGAGTTTCCAGGTGAACTCCCTTAACCTGAAATCTCTCTTCCACCACTACATCACAGAGCTGATAGTAATATCACTGGAGAAATGTTTCTTGGAGTTTAGCTCTTTATTTCTCCAGGAATAGCATTTTAAATGCATGTTTTATTTTAGGGATATTTAGACCCACATAGTTGATAGTGTTGAACCTTAGACGTAGAATGGTTCACTGGTAACACAGAATAGAGGAACACAAGATAGATGACCATTCAGCTGCGCTCCCAGTGTCATGGGGCTTCTACATGGGCAGTGGGCAAATGCCCTTTTGGGCCTGGCAGTTTTGGTATTATCTCACTTCTGTTACCCTCACATTTGTATCACTACTTTTTATTGGGTCATGTTTTTATAATAGTGTTTTCCTTGAAAATAAAATATATATAAATTAATACAGATAGAATTCTAAGAGAAATTTGGCTATGGATACTTTGTGTCCCAGTCATTAAATGTGTGCCTGATGGCCATTGGCTGAATGGTTAGACATGTAGAGTGAGCCAGTTTGAAGATACACACTCAAGAGTAGGCTGAGAAGATGCAGAGAGAAACCAGAACTTCCTATGTATGGGTCTTATAGTTTGGTTCCCACACCAGCAGCATCAGTATCTCCTGGGAACTAGTTCAAAATACACATTATCTCTGGGCACAGTGGCAGATGCCTGTATTGACCCCACCTTAAAAAATGATCAGGCTCCCATTAAATCTTCTGTATCAGAAAACTTTGGGGATGGGTTCTAGCAATCTGTGTTTTTACCATCCCTCCAGATACCTCTGCTGCATGCAAAAGTTTCAGGCCACTACTGTAATTAGAAGAGCCATCCAATAACTTTTGCTTTTTCTCTCCTCATGGAGTAATATTTTACATGAATGCATGGTAGATTTTAGGAGCTCTGACAGCCTGAAGCCAAAATATCGACAGGAAACAGGAATCTGTCACCTTGTCCAGTGCCTCTCAAACTTGTACATGCAGATCACCTGAAGGTTTTGTTGAAGTGAAGGTCTGACCCAGGAGCACTATACTGGGGGGCTGAAAGATGCATATCTAACAAGCTGCCAGGTGGTGGTGCTGGTCCTAGGATTACACTTTGAATAGTAGGGTCCTAGGAGACCATACACCCAAGCTGAGGAACATTGGAGGTATGGGCATGCAGGGAACTAGAGTTCAGGAAATGAAAGGGGAAGGTTCCTGAGAGGTTAGGAGGCTTTTATAAATTCCTGCATAAATCTGATCACTTACTGCTTAGAATGTATGTTCAGGGATCTCCACAGAGAGATAGGGGAAGCCCAGGGAGAAGACTGATAAGCAGCTAAGCATCCTGTGAAAGGTCCAGCCTGTAGGCCCAAGATCAAGATCATCTGTGGTCAAGAAGAGCTAACTTGAGGAAAAAGATTGATATTAATTAAATAAACATTTTTAACCCCTTACTCTATGCCTCATACCAAATAACCCCTAGGATCCTGCTGGAGAAGAGAGAGAAACCAAAACAATATCCGTAACTTAACTATTTAGCTGAGATTTGTTTATCAGTGCCTTTCTCTGGAAAATGTAAGTGGGAGCAGTAACACTAATAGGTGTGAAACCTTCAAATATCAGGCCTGGGCAAAGCAGTGTCCTAAACCCTGAGCTGCAAGGCAGGGTCAGGGCACTTTCTGGAACAGGAAAGAAGAGAAAGAAGAGAGGGCCAGTGATAACCCCGGAGGGTACTTAAAGCTGTGGGTTAGAGATAAGAGGTCAAAGGCAATAAGATACCCTGCTGCTGTTTAGGAATGGAATTCTTCTGACTCTCTTAACAGGTACCCATCTGTGGATTTTGGCCATGTCCCTTTGAATAACAGGAATTCTATTTCCAATGTAATTGTTGTTGGTGAGATTAACTGCTTATGGAAGCATAATGACTGTGGTCTTACTTTCATCCCTGAATAGATCCTGATATTTCTCAGCTTAGTGTTACACCTCATGTCAGTTCTTCCAACAGTGTGTATAAATGTATTAGGAGATTTATGCAGAGGAAGTCGAAAAGTGCTATTCACTGTAGTTAAGATCCCATTGGTATTTGAAATGTCTGTGATGGTTTCAAAAAATAAAGTCACACATGTTTTATTTTTTTAAATGAGTTTCAGATTACAGAGGATAGGAGTAATTATTTTTAGCAAATCTCTATATGCAATTTTAGAAAATTTATTTGATCATAATTTCCTTTCCTGAAGGTAAAATGGTAGAGCAAAGCCTATTTACAGACTTTCTAGAAGTAAAAACTGTCTCTGGTATGAATAAAAAACAGTTTTCATGGAGCCTAAAATTCGTTTTCCCAACGTGGCCAACAACTGCACGTTAATTCTTTGTATATTTAATTCATACACAGCAGTGGCTTCTAAGTAATTTTCTCAAGGAGATACCCAGTAGCTTACTTGTGATGGAACCCAAGTAAGTGATAGGGTAGAGAGGTTACTTCTCAGCAGCTTTCATCCCCATAGTCCTCTCCTGTCAGGGCTAAGATCCCAACTGCTCCCTAGTTGGAATGGACAAGAGGATTCTCACAGAGAGTGCATCCTGTTCATACAACTATAGCTGTATTAGACTATTACCATCATGCATTAGCTTTATTGGAATTTCCTGGTAAATTATATATGCTAAAGTTACTCAGTCCTTGAAGTACCATACTTGTAAGCCAAATAGCAGGCATACATCTCAAAGAGGTATGTGTGTATGAGAGAGAGAAGGAGAGAGAAAATGTTCAAGCATCAAAAGCATATCATATTATGGTCATCTTCTGTACCCAACATGTTCATGATCATCTTAAATCCCTGGAAAAACATAGATATACAAGGATATACTTTCCATTCAGACTATTTTTGCAAAGGCATATTACAGTTGTTCTGACAAAACAGCTTCAAACACTTGCCAAGGAGAATAAATTACAGTAGGAATGGGTGGTAATTATTAGGAACTTATTTTTGGAATAAGAAACCGTCCTTAATAAAGGGCTGTGTACTGCCCTCTGAAAGGAGGAGAGAATTTTCCCAAAGTCAAAAATACACTTTTAACAGTTCATGTACATATCCTTTGGGGGTTAAATTAGGTTAACATGTGTTCCCAAAAAGGCAAATTCAAGCTGGGTTCAATCCATGGATTACAAAGAACACTTAGAAAGCAAATTGGAATTCTTTAGACACAGTAATTCAAAGTTTCTGTTTTTTCTCTTTTTGAAAAAGAGTTTGATGGCTTAAAGGATTCAAATATATCCTCAAGGCATTCAGATACCAAATAGTTTTTAAAGACCTAATTGAAATAGTTGATTAGATAAAAAATTTACCAAACAGGTAAGCATCCTTCAATAATGTATTCTGCAGAGCCCTTAGAAGACTAATAAGTGTAAAACTGGAATAAAATTATTTATTTTGGCCTCCCATTTTTTGTGACTGTTTTCTAAAGAAGTTCAAATTAAATATGAGAATGGCTTGTGACCCTAAGTATAATGAATTCAGTGTTTACTTGCAATTTTAAGACTGTCTTCACAGAGTTGATATAAAGGAAAACTCAGGGTGTATTAATTTCAAAAGAACTGAATACAAAGAAACCCAATATAAGAGCCTAAAATCAGTCAAAGAAGTACCCAAGCACAGAGATAAACATTTTTACCTTGCTCTTTCTTGAATACTAATACAGAACTTGGATTCTGTGTTTATCCCGTAACAGGCATAGATTATTTAAAAATTGTTAGCTTTTAAAAATACAAGTGAACAGAAAGCAAAACACAAAATTGATATCATTGAGCAAAAATCTAACATTGCTTTTTTGTGTAAGAATGCTCACCTAGTGGTATCATTTCATGATCACAGCTTACTCAAGATGCCCTTATAATGTGTGTTAAATTGAATATAACATTTCTACATTACTTGTTCTTGTAAGGTTACTATGCCCATATCTCACTAAAGAGCCATTAATGGAAAAGAATACGGAAATGAAGACCTAGGATTTAATTCTGTTTCTCTGTATATAACCCACTACAGCCAAGTTGGATTAAGGCTATGTTTATTTAAAGCTCAGTCAAATTGGTCCTTTTCATAAACTCATTGGCAAAAATGAATTTCTCTTGGTGTTTCCATGGGTCAGTCACCAAGCAATAACACCAACAGTAGTTACTGTTCTCCTGGGAATAGCAGCTTAATTACACATAAATTTAAAATCGAGAATAGTGGTATAAATGCAAACATAGAGACTTGTCCTGTCTTTGGGTGTTTATTATTAAATTTAATACCTCAGATACTCTTTTCTGTTTCTGCATATCTTAATTACTAAGTAGATATGGTAAAATATGAATTATTATATTATCACAAGTGATAAAATATATATGGTTATGAGCATGGCAGTCTGCGGGTGTAACATACATAAAGCAAGATTGATAGTATAAAGCAATTAAACTGAAGTTATCTTTAAGGGGAAAAGGTTTAATGCTACCCTTAAGTGTAACTTAAACTCTCACTAAATATTTTTAACTGCAATAAAAGCATGTTAATTGTAGGAGTGACTTCTTTACAAGACCTCATTTCTTAGAGTAAGTTTTTCTTTCCAAGAATATAAAAGCTTACTGAAATAATTTCTATTACTAACTCATTCTGTAAAGAGCTTTTTCCTTGGCTTTTAAGCTCAATGAAGAAAGCCCAAAATAGCACAGGAAATTTGTGTGTTGTGAATATATATAAGAACTAAATCCAATTGGGATAAAATGATTAAGTTATTGATAAGGTCATCTTGGTCCCAAAGCATTCCATTAGTTATATGCTTCTTCTTAAATATTTTGAGAATTTGGCCTGGATTTTCTTATAATTATATATAAAATAGAAGAGACGGCATTTTACTTTAATATCCTCTCATGTACAACTTATTAACAGTCTTTATATAAAAGAAACATGCTACGCATCTAATGATAAATTTTTTTCTTATGTGGTTTTGGTATTTTTTTCTACCTCTTGGATTATTTTTGTGCCACCACTAACAAGATCAGTGCCTGTACTTCCAAATTAGCTATCCCATTGCTTCTCAGTAAAGGTGGCTTTACAGTGGGGTTAACAAGAGTTCTGTAAATACATAAAGCACTTAGCAAAGTGTATAGAGGTCTTTACAAAGAACTTTCTGGATCTCTCTCTCTCTCTCTGTTTCTGTCTTTCACATGCACTCACACACACAGGATTTGGTCCTTGCCCTGGAATTATATAGCAGTGTACTTGGCAAGGTACTTAAAGAGTGAAGCAATATGAAAGATTTATAAAGCAGCACATTGTAGATAATACATTAAAAAGTGCTAAAGACATGCATTGTGTGTAGTTTTGAAGATATTAAATATGTGAACAATTTGACACAGAAAATAAAGATGTATTTTATTCAGTGTAGATTACTAGATGTTTGCAGTTAACCTTCCTGACTGCTGCAGTGAAGATTGCTGCATATGTGTATCTTCAGAGTCAAGAAGGGTGCAAGAGAAGTTTGAGGAATAACTGGGCAGTTTGTTGTAGAAATAATGGGTATAGAAATTATTTCTAGGAAATGGGCTACTTTGTTTTTTTTGTTGTTGTGCTTAAAGCACTATCTGTGATGAAATCTAAGATGTGATTGCTGATAAGAAAATGGCAAGGATTTGAGCTGTAAGGAAAGAGGGGGAAGATTGTATTCCTAACTGTAGTTGTGTATTAACCTTCATCTACTTTCCTCATTGATGGAGGAAAGTTGTGTCAGCCGAATAACTGTAACCACATTCTACATGTTTTCGTCGTTTAAGAATGCAAACATTTGTATCGGTTAAAAATCCTTTGAACAAGGGCCCAAAATGGTTTAGTTCATGTACTTTTTTGCTGTGCCCATCTCTGGTTCCCCTGGTACTCTTTGCAAGATCAGTTAATTCTTTGTAATTAAGAATAGCAGCCTATTTAATTTAGAGATGTTTTTGTACTTCTTGGAATAGTAAATATTAGCATTTGTAATTTGAAAGAATTAGAAATGTGTGGAGAAGTATTTTTTTTCCTAAGCCATGTAAACACAGCCATATTAGACAAAAAAAAATTGTGTTAATCACCCCTCATTTTATTAATAGTAGTGGAGTACAAATTGAAAATTATAAAAGATAAAAATTATAAAAGACATTGTAACATTTTTTAAAATTGAACATTTAAAACATTTTAAATATTTTAAAATGGAAAATTATAAAAGATGCTGTAACATTTTTAAGAAGATAAATATTACTTCGGCATTTAAATTTTTTTACTGAAAAATTGAGTAATTGATGTAGTTGAAAATATAATCTAATTATTCTATTGATTAATATGAGAATGTGAATAAAAAAACTTGTGTTCAATCACATGGTTCCTAATAAACTATGATACGTATTTGTGAGTATACAGTATTTTGTCACATCTTTGATTTCTCCTTAAATATATTGCTCTCTAAGGAAAATATTTGAATTTTTTTTGCCTTGCTTTAACTCCACAAATGGTTATATTTGGTTTCAAATTTACATAGAATTAACATCTCTTAACTAATTTTTAAAGGATTTATTCTATACTATTTGATGGTGCTAGAAATTTGGAATTTTTAATTCTTTGCTATTTGCTAGAATCACATAGAATTCTAGCTGAAGTCCTTAGAAAAAGACTTATGTAAGGAAATTGTAGCCATGTCATGTAAAATTAGAGGTAAATGAATAAAAACATCAAACCAAATTTTTTTCTTATAAGAATTAGATATAAATAGTTTAACATTTATTGAAAGTCTAAAGTGTCACTATTATGTACAGTTATATATAGATGTTGCTTAGTATTCACATTAGCTGCTTATGTTTACTCTGTGGCATAGATACTCACTTTCTAGATGATAGAAGTAAGTTTGAAAAGCACTCCTCGAAAGGTAGCCTTACTGATCAGGTATATCTGTTGCAAAGCTAAAAAAAATAAGTATGACTATATCCTTCGTTTAAAATAACTGTCTATGCTTGACCAAAAAAATGGTTATCTACTGGCCTTTTCCCACACTTAATTTTAAAATGAATTATTTTAAATAGAAGTGAGATGTGAGAACGCAGTTTTCTAAGTTTCTATTGGATTTGTCATACAAACATTTGCAGAAGGGCAATTAACAACAACAGAAAATCAGTAGAGATCATGAAATTTTGGAAAATTTTATTTTTAACTTACAACCTTACCTATGAAAGCAACTACCAGACTACTAAACATTCATTTTTTCTTCACCTTTTGGGAATTTGTGATTTCTATTAAATATGAAAGATTTTGACTTTTTTCATATATATGTATAATACTTGTGTATATAATAGTATTTAATGATGATGGCCTAGTTATACAATTATAAAATTCATTTGAAAGCTTAAAATATAGATTTTACTATATTATATTTTTGATATATAATATTTGCTCACTGAGTTCAGTTAATAGATTTTCACAGTTACTTGAGAAAATGATCACTCTTTATTCTCAAAAGTACTGTCTTCTGAATTTTTGTTTTCTTTCTTTCCAGAAGGTGGGTGCGGCTGCTATTTGGACGAGAGTTCCCCCTGCAGGACCTTCTGGTGGTCTGGGATGCCTTGTTTGCAGACGGCCTCAGCCTGGGTTTAGTAGATTATATCTTCGTAGCCATGTTACTTTACATCCGAGATGCTTGTAAGTATTAATGACCTTTCCTACATTTGACTAGGTACTCCTGATTTTCAAAAATGTTTTGCCTTTTAAATAGACTTTGTGTTTTATTATTTGATTTGCATGTACCTCAATTTTTATAGTAGGGTAATATACTGAAATTTCAAAGGAATATACTAAACATACCTTTTGTTGGTTAACTGTGTACACGTTGGGAGATGTGAGTCATTTTATCCTGAGAGAATTAGAATATTCTTCAGAACCATTTTTCTAAAGACTTTACTCCTGCTTTAATCTCCTCATTACACACAGTTGTGAAATGCATATATAAAAGCAAGTATTTGAGATATGTTTAGAGCTCCACCTTCTGACAGGTAGGGAATATTCAAGGATGTTTATCAGGAGATTGGAATTATTTTTATAATGTCAACACCTTGCTAATTAAAAAAACAAATACATTTAAAGGTATTTTAACTTTCTTCCAGTTATATTTTAGAAAAATATATTTCTCAATACAGTGCTGAATGGTAGACGTGTTCCCATCTCCTCAGATGTATGTTATGGTGTCTGTAATAACCAGAAAGCCAGTGTCTAGCCCTTTCGAATAGTCTGATAGTTCTTAGCTTGAAGAAAATATCGGTGTGTATTTTAAATTTCAAAATACTTCAAAATTGTTTTCCGTCTCAGAGAAGTAATCAAAAGTTCACACAATAGAACTTGTTAGCCAAAATATAATTAGGAAAAAGTGCACAAAATTATGTGATTGAATTAGGAAATAGGTAGCTAACATAAAGTAAGACTTTGTCAGAAGAACATACACTTTTTAGAATCATTTATAATTGCGACTGTTAAATTGTTACGTGGTTCTCTTTATTTGTTCATTGAATACCAGTTGTGCCAGATGCTCTTGTTATGCCTCTAGTAACACTAATTTTCTTTAAAATTTTAGATTATACTTTTTTAATTTCCCAAAATTACTTAAATAAGTGACAGGAGCACCACATTTTATCCAAAAAATGTAGATTTTGTTCTGTGCCTCGAAGGTCAAATAGTTTAGGTTTTCTCAAAGTGAAAGTTTCTTCCTTCTGAGCCAGATCTAATCATTTAAGAACATGGAAGTCGTAAGAGGAAACATCAGGAAAG
The DNA here is from genome assembly GCF_029281585.2 of Gorilla gorilla gorilla. Classification (NCBI taxonomy): domain Eukaryota; kingdom Metazoa; phylum Chordata; class Mammalia; order Primates; family Hominidae; genus Gorilla; species Gorilla gorilla. Next base: position 27,146,636 of record NC_086017.1, on the reverse strand, counting down.
TAGAGAAAGATATTTGAGTAGATTTGATGGATACTGGATTTTATGATATTCAATACTAACCTGTAAGTTGTATTTTTTAATATAAGTAATAATAAAAGGAATGAGAAACCTCTTCTAGAAAAAAGAATGCTTTGGATAATATTTATGCAAAATTTTCCAAATCAAACAACTGCTGAAAAGTATTATGATTTTCTGTAATTGTAAACAGTTTACAATTTGCTCTTTTTTGACTTTGGCACATTACCACTATATATTTTTAATTTAATCATCCTGTCTCCTATTCTAAGACCTACTTTTATCATTTTATAAAACATGGCAAATTTTTTGGCACCTGAAGTCCTTACACATTTTTCATCTTTTCACTGATGACTTTATAAAATGTAGAAAAATACAGAAGTAATGAAGTGATTTATTTATTTCAATATTTAATCAACTTATTTTAATTTTGTTATTTAAGTCTATAACAGTGGATGAGATCTCCTAAAAATAGAATGAATATTTGTCAGGTATTTACAGATCACTGCTCCTGTCCTCAAGAAGTTTACCAACTAGTAGGGAAGACTGACATAAATGATTTCAAATGAACATATTTGGTACTATAGTTGGGATGTGGACAGGTAGTGTGGAAACTTAAGGAGAGGCACCTAGCTCCCCTCTGGGCTGCTGTGAGTCAATAGAGAAAATTGTGCAGGTGTTGGCAAGCCAAATAAGAGGATCTGCATACAAGGCAGAAGGAACAGCATGAACAAAGGCCTGGAAGTGAAAAGCAGCTTATTAGGGATGTATATATTAATGTGTTTCTATAAGCTGTTTGGTATTATTAGAGTACAAAGGGAGAGAGACTAGCCGCAGGTTATGAGACTAAAGAAAGAAACAGGAGGGTCATGATGACAGTCTTCGTATGGTAAGTGATAGGGAGCTATTGAAATGTCCAAAGCAGAAATGTGATCACTTGTAGATCACTTTAGCAGCAATGGGGAAGATGAAGTCGAAGGAGACGAGAGCAAGGGCATCAGTTAACAGTTGTGATGGTAGTTCAGGAGAAAAACAGTGGATCAGAGAACTATTCAGAGCTAAAGGTAGCAAGATTTAGTGATTAAATATGATAGGAGAGGGAGAATGGGAAATCTAGAAGAATCTCCAGCTTGGAGGTATGAGTGACTGGGAAATATTTATAACTCGATAGAAAATACAAGGATTAAGAAGTTTTAGGAATGTTAATAATTAACTGGGCTTGACTTTGCTGAGTTTTGAGATATTTATAAGAAATTGTAACCTAAAGATTTGAAAAATAAAGTTAAATGTCAATGTCAAGGCTACAGATTTAATTTTGCAAATGATTGACAGATGTTTGTTAAAACCATCACCACAGATGCCACCTGCAAAGAATAGGGTGACTATATATCAAAGTTTGTTTGGGATAGTCTTGGTTTACACCTGCTATCCCAGAATAGTAATTATTTGTCCTTTTTCACTCTTGAAGACATCACATTAGGATCATAAAAATTATATGGTCCTACTACCTAAGGTGGGTACATATGGAAAGAGAACATGGGCAAAGGTGAAACTGGGTTTAACATGAGCATTTCAGAGGCACCAGAGGAGAAAAAGCCAAGGAAGAGCTTAGTTTGTGTTGTAACCCCAGAGAACTGTCTGAGCCAAGCACAGAAAAGAAGGTCAAGAGTGCCCAGGAATAGTAACACAAGGCTAGAAAAGTCCACTCACTTTGGGAACTGTGGAGGGACAGTCATTGGATACCTTTGCCAGGGTGGATTCAATGGACTGGTTGAGCAGAAGCTGGATTATGGTGGGTTGAAGAGTGAATAGACAGTTAAGAAGTACAGTAGTCTTTTCTTCAGCTTTTTGTTGTTGGTTTTTTTTTTTGTTTTTAATATATGCATTACTTTTTCAACTGAAAAGATAACTAAATAAAAACAAAGAATATGGAGATAGCAGATATAGAGTGATCTTTGAGTAAAGAAGAAGAACGATGTAGCTAGAGGACAGTGCAGGGGCAAGGAAGATTGGATGGCTGTCGTTAGACATTGGAGGCAGGGCAGAACTGATAGAGAGGTTTACTTCTCAAACCAGTCTGAGTTCCTACTTCAAGAATCGGCACTAGTTTTCCCCACCCTGTTCCATGAATTAGATCTATGAAAAAGCCAAGCATGGTGGCTCGAAACTGTAATCCCAGCATTTTGGGAGGGCAGGGCAGGAGAATTGCTTGAGCCTAGGAGTTTGAGACCAGTCTGAGACACGTGGTGAAACCCCATCTCTACAAAAAATAAAATTTGGCCGGGTATAGTGGCTTGTGCCTGTAGTCCCAGCTACTCATGAGGCTGAGGTGGGAGAATCATTTTAGTCCAGGAGGTCAAGGCTGCAGTGAGCCGTGATTGCGCCTCTGCACTCCAGAGTGTGGGTGACAGAGCAAGACCCTGTCTAAACAAAAAAAAAAGATCTATGAAAAGAGAAAATATCTTCTTTGTTTTGAAGCTTTCCCTTGTTTATTGTCTGTTCTTCACACCCCACCCCTAATCCCTGTTCCCCAGTGAGAGACAGGATTTTGTCTGTCTTGGTTTCCCTCCCATATACCAGCATCTAGAATTGGGCCCAGGGCATAGTAAACCTCCAGAAAAATATTTTTTGAGTAAAATAATTGAGGAAATAAGGGCCCAGAGGCAGTAGAAAAGAACTGGGTCTGGAGTCCTGTGGAAGACTGGCTGTGGAACAGGGATGAAAAGCTGGTGCTGATGCAGGAAGAAAGCACTAGGCTGCTTTCACAAGTAATCCAGTTCATAAGTGGAGAAGACGGAGAATAGAGGAATTCCATATCTGATAAAGGAGGAAACAAGGTTATCCACTGTGAGTGAGGCAGAGTAGAGTTAGTAGTTTGTGGGAAATGACTTGGAGATGTGATAAAGATAGCTAATTAAGAGCCAAGAAAAAACCATGTGTAGCTGTTGAAGATCCTACAGAGACAAACACTGGGAAGTGGTACCAGGCCTCAAAAAAAAAAAAAAAAAAAAAGAGGTAGATTGTGATCCAGGCTTCCAAATGAATTAGGCAGGACTAAAGGGAGATAGGAGGGTAGAGGGTGTTGAGTGTATTTTAAAATTGTGGTTTAAGATGTATAAAGAGGGAAGCACAGCCAGGAAAAGATTAGGGAAAATTGAATGTATCAAAGAATTGGGTGAGGTAGAGCATGAGAGAGCTAAATGCATACAAAGTTGTGGTCTGACATAAAGCAGTTCTAGATCTGCTTGGTATGGTTGAAGTACGTGAAGGGGAATTTAAGTTGCTTGAAGACCAAGGGATTGTGAGGAAACTGGGGTTTTTCTTTAGTTCTCCATGGACACTTCACCAAGGATCCTAATAGGAAAAGGTGTAGAAGGAAATGTAATGAGCCTGGCACCATAGCCTCAAATAAATGAAAAAGAGTGACCAAGAAAACAGCTTTTATTGAACCAGTCAATTATTCACAGTCAACCATTCAACCAGTGTTTACCAGTATATGGCACATAGATGATAGTGATGCAGGGACATGATTGAGGCATAGAGGCATGGCATTAACTTCAAAGGAAGAAGTTTTATGAAATGATAGGAAGCAATAGTTTGGAAGCAGAATCAAGGAGCAAGGTGGTCCTCCACCTCACATCTGGAGGTTGCAGAGGCAGCAGTGACTCTGGGAGGGTGAGGCTTAGAGGGAAAGACATTGTTCCCTAGAGAAAAGGATTGAGATAGAGGGGAGCCCCAGAAAGAAAAGGGATAGAGAACCAGAGTTGCATGGGAGGTCAGTACTAATTAGATGAGCTTATATTTTTGGCCATGGTCAAGAACTGAGAGGAAGGTGGACAATTTGCCAGCCCCAGCTTTCCAAATAAATCACTGGTGTCAAGTTTTTATTTCATGCCAGTGGATTCTGACTCATAATGTCTTGCTGGGGCTTCCAAAGTGGGAATGTTCAGTTACACTTAGTAGTTTAAATCTCATTCATTCAATAAATCTTAAGTGAACACCACTGTACCAGGCTCTGAGCATTACATATGTTCTTTTGGAGCTACATTTGTAGGATGCTCAGAGGATGTTTCATCTGAGGGAAACTAAAAGAGCCTTCCTTCCGTGATGACATGCCTTCCTTGGGGTGCATGTCTCCTAGGGATTCAGTGGATGGGGATCAAAGGGTCTATGATCATCCTGATAGTGTGCAAAATATTGTGTAGCTATGCCTTTCTCTGGGTCAAATGTCTATAGTTTTCATCAGTTTCTCAAAGGAACACATGCCCAAAAAATAGATAAGATTCACTGCATCTAGTCCAAAATTCTGATTTTGTAGGCACAGATAATAAGGCCTGTTATGGGCTGAATTGTATCCCCCCCCCAACAAAAGATATATTGAAGTCCTAACTTCTAGTACCTGAGAACGTGACCTAATTTGGGAATAGATTGTTGCAAATGTAATTAGTTAAGATGAGGTCATACTAATCCAATATGACTGCTGTCCTCATAAGAAGAAGGAAATTTGGCAACAGACATGCACAGAGGGAAGACAATGTGAAGGTATACAGGGAGAAGAAAGCCGTGTGAAGACAGCCAGAAGCAGAGGTTGGAGTGATATTATCTACAAGGCAAGGAATGACAAGGATTTTCAGCCATTACCAGAAGCTAGGAGAGAAATAGGAAACAAATTTTTCCTCTTCAGAAGAAACATGCTGCTAACACCAGAAGCAGGAGAGGCAACGAGGATTCTCCCCTACAAGTTTCAGAGGGAACATAGTCCTACCAAAACTTTGATTTTGGACTTCTAGCCTTCAGAATTGTGAAACAGTAAATTTGTTATTTTAAGCCACCCAGTGTTTGTTACTTTGCTGAATTATATGGATTAAAATTATATACAGAAAGAAACATTGAGCAATAAAGAAATAATGTGAGAGTAATCATAAACCATTACTCATGTAATAGTTTATGAATGGTCATACCCCCACCACACTATTTTTTAACTGACTTATTTCATATTGTAAGTCACTCTTGTGATTCCTTGCTTCCCCTGGCTCCACCTACCTAAATCTTACTCCTGTTTTCAGGCCTAGGGCAAGGTAGCCTTTTTCCCAAATCTTTTCCTATTATTCTAGCTCTCATTGATTTCACACTTTGCAATCCTATAAGATCATAATCAATACCACTAACTAAGTGCTACATTAGTCATACTCTATTTTACATTTTTCCGTAGTCATTGTGGGTGTTGGTCCTATCTCCTCAACTAGATTGTGAGCTTCCTTGGTACCAGAACCACATTACAATTCTTTCATATCTCTAAAAGCATCTGAAGCTCTTCATGTGCTCAGTTAATATAGTACTTGGGGTAATGCCAGGCCAAAACGTACCATAGAGATCTTGGAGGGGTGGATTTGTGTGCCGTGATTGCTAAGAAGACAAGTGCTAGTCTCATGCTTAGAACAACACAAATAAATAATGATTCTTTGAAAATATACTTTCAGCATAGCTTCTTCAAAGAAAGCATGGCCTACTTTTAAAACTAGCTGAAATTTTCACATCTATTTTTTGTTCATTTTATTTTGTTTTTGACTAGTATCAAAAAACATGGTCTCTATTTTAAACAAACATACCTTTTATTTGTCTTGTAAATTGCATTAATAGCTAAAACACTATAAAAAAATTGTCTCTATTTTAAACATAACATACCTTTTATTTGTCTTGTAAATTGCATTAATAGCTAAAACACTATAAATCTATTTATAGATTTTCCTTTTTTTTTTTTTTTTCTGAGATGGAGTTTTACTCTTGTTACACAGACTGAGTGCAGTGGTGCCATCTTGGCTCACTGCAACTTCCACCTCCCAGGTTCAAGTGATTCTCCTGCCTCAGCCTCCCAAGTAGCTGGATTACAGGAGCATGCCACCATGCCCAGCTAATTTTTGTATGTTTAGTAGAGACGGGGTTTCACCATGTTGGCTAGGCTTGTCTCGAACTCCTGACCTCAGGTGATCTGCCCACCTCAGCCTCCCGAAGTGCTGGGATTACAGGCATGAGCCACCACGCCGGGCCTAGATTTTCTTAAAAAGAAAGTATTTCTCAAATATTTATTGCCTTTTTAAATGTACTTTCTCTTTGAACATCATAAATGGAAAAGTTTCCTTCTTGGCACTTCTACCCACTTCCTGCCTTTTTTTTCAGCCAGCGTAAGCATGTTACAATACTCTACTATAATTTTCCTCTGTTTTTGATAGGGATTTCTTTAGCCATTTCCTGGCCTGGCGTGGCATGGCAGTTGTGGCCTCTTTGTGATTTCAAATATTACTCCTTTTGATTTCATTTTAGATCTCTACGTATTCTTCAGCCACTGTCTGTTTGTCTGCCAGTATTTCCCTCTGTCCTAACCCAGAATTTCTATTTCTCTATTTTCTAGTTAACAGCATGTTCAATGTCATATTGATGTCAAAATGCGTTTATTTCAACTACAAATTGTATTTATTTGTCTTTTCTGGAAAAGCGTTGCTTAACAGTGATTACAAATTTTAAATATGGTAATGTCACAAAGTTTTATCAAAGCACAAATTGATAGTCTTATTTTTGAAGGAATGTTTAAGCACTTCCTGACTACTAGGTCTCTTCCTTCTGAGACATAAAATGGTGTCAGTTGTTTTTATGATTATATCAGATATTTATACTAATGTACCCTGTTACAAACACTGTTTATACTACTTTATATCTTAGTTTAACAGTCTCCTCATGTTTCACTAACAAAGGCTGATATACCATAGTAGCACATTGTCTGTTATTTTGGGTTTCTTTTTTAATGTTTCCTTTTTTAAAAAAATTGAATTATTGAATTGGATTTTAAGAAAGGTTCTAGGTTCAGCACAAAAACTAAGTGGAAAATACAGTTTGCATATACCCACTCCCCCAGATACCCATATTCTCCCCCCACTATCACCATCCCACATCAGAATGATACTTTTTTTTTTTTTTTTTTGAGACAGAGTCTCGCTCTGTCGCCCAGGCTGGAGTGCAGTGGCACAATCTCGGCTCACTGCAAGCTCCGCCTCCCGGGTTCACGCCATTCTCCTGCCTCAGCCTCCTGAATAGCTGGGACTACAGGCGCCCGCCACCACATCCAGCTAATTTTTTTGTATTTTTAGTAGAGACGGGGTTTCACCGTGTTAGCCAGGATGGTCTCCATCTCCTGACCTTGTGATCCGCCTATCTCGCCCTCTCAAAGTGCTGGGATTACAGGCGTGAGCCACCGCGCCCGGCCAGAATGACACATTTTTTACAGTTGATAAACCTGCATTGATACAGCATTATTGCCCAAAGTTCGTAGTTTTACATTAGGGTTCACTCTTGTGTGTTTGGACCAATGTATAATGACATGTATCCATCATTATAGTATCATACATACAGCAGTCCCTCCTTATCTGCAGTTTAAGTTTCCACAATTTCAGTTATCTGATACCAACCAAGATTCAAAAATATTAAATGGAAAATTCCAAAAATAAAAAAAAAATCCTAAGTTTTAAATTGTATCCCATTCTGAGTAGCATGATGAAATCTGTAGCCACCCCACTCTGTTCTGCCCTGGACATGAATCTTCCCTTGTCCAGCGTATCCACACTGCATAAGCTGCCTGCCCATTTAGTCACTTAATAGCAATCTTGATTATCAAAGCAACTGTTGTTGGTATCACAGTGCTTGTGTTCAAGTAACCCTTGTTTTACTTAAAGTCCTAAAGCTCAAGAGTAGCGATGCTGGCATATTGTTACAATTGTTCTATTTTATTATTAGATATTGTTGCTAATCTTTTTACCATAATTTATAAATTGCCTAACTTATAAATTTAACTTTTATCATAGGTATGTATGTATAGAAAAAAGCATAGTACGTATAGGGCTGAATACTATTTGAGGTTTCAGGTATCCACTGGGGGTCTCAGTACACATCCTAAAAATCCTCTGTGTTCTGCCTATTCATCCCCTGTCTCCCTCTAATTCCTGGAAACTACTGATCTTTTTACTGTCACAATGTCATATAGTCAGATGAATGAAGTCTGTATCCTTTTCAGATTGGCTTTTTTTCCTTAGCAATATGCAGTTAAGTTTCCTCTTGAGTCTTTTCATGGCTTGATGGCACATTTATTTTTAATGCTGACTAATATTCCATTTTCTAGATACAATACAGATTGTTTATTAATTCACCTACTGAAGGACATCTTGGTGACTCCCTCATATACAAGTAAGACCTCCACCCACTTTTCTCCTTCCATACATCCCATTTCTCCTTATCACCCCTGCCATAGGAGCCACTCAGTATCTGCCTTTGTTTGCTTCCACATATTGTTGGCCGACACCTCACTGACCCTAAAGTCTTCCATTTTAGCAATTATCACAGCCCTTAGTATGTATCATTATTATCAGCCCTACCCTAGGTTGCAGTTAATTTTATGTTTCTCTTCCGCTGGAATGTGAGAGAAAGTTGAGATTTTAAAAATTGTCTTCATGTCTTTAGAACTTAACTCAGCATTTGAAATAAAACAGGTGTTTAGTATAAATATTAAATGAATGAATACAGTCCAACACACAAAAAAGATATTGTCAGCACTTCTTAAATACCTTGTGTACTTCAGCCATTTTTACTGACAATGTATATTTCTGATTAAGGCACTAAAAATCACAAAACACAATGAAATAAAGTGTATGTATGTCTATTTTCAGATATAACTAATTCCCAACCTATGGTTTTCCTTCGTTTCAATTTAAAATAAAGAGAGTCAAATGTATGAATCAGGCTTACTGATTATTTTCTAAATCTTAATCCCCACCAATTTTTTCAGGCTTCATTTCCATGACATTTTACAGATGCGGAGGTAGAACTTGGGCTTTGATTCTGAGTACTTACCTTTAATTACTACAATAGTGTTCACAGTTTGCATTAAAAGACTTTGTTTTGGCCAGGTGTAGTGGCTCATCATGCCTGTAATCCCAGCACTTTGGGAGGCCAAGGCAGCAGGATCACTGGAGCCCAGGAGTTCAAGACCAGCCTGGGCAACGTAGTGGGACCCCTGTCTCAATTAAAAAAAAAAAAAAGGAATTAGCCAGGCATGATGGCACATGCCTATAGTCCCAGCCACTAGGGAGGTTGAGGTGAGAGGATCACTTAAGCCCAGGAGGTCAAGGCTTCATTGAGTTGTGATCATGCTACTGGCCTATAGCCTGGGTTGACAAGAATGAGATGTGTCTCCAAAAAAAGAATTTTTTTTTTTTTTTTTTAAGAGTCTCACTCTGTCACCCAGGCTGGAGTGCAGTGGTGCGATCTGGGCTCACTGCAACCTCCACTTCCCGGGTTCAAGTGATTCTCCTGCGTCAGCCTCCCGAGTAGCTGGGATTACAGGCGCCCACCACCATGCCCAGCTCTTTTTTTGTATTTTTAGTAGAGACAGGATTTTACCATGTTAGCCAGGATGGTCTCAATCTCCTGACCTCATGATCCGCCCACCTTGGCCTTCCAAAGTTCTGGGATTACAGGCGTGAGCCACCACGCCTAGCCAAGAAAATTGTTTTTACGCTATATCATCTCATTTGATTTCCTCAGTCGATAAGGAGTTAGTTAGAGAAGGTGGAGAAAACAGCAGCTTGTGCACTTAATTGATATCCTTCAAAGTTCATAGTACAAACGGCATTCCTGGAGCTAACATGCCGTCATTCTGACTTTTCTGATACAGTGATCTTTCTCTGCTCACACACTAGCCACTGGCAATTCTGCACTTATATACTTGCTTACTTACTGCCTTCCAGTTGGCAGCACTATTTATTTAAACATAGAAATTACTGAATAAAGATCTCTTATGTTATTGCTTGATCTCTTATTAAATGAGATTCTGTTTAAAGTGTATTAAGTGGGAAAAGTAACAATTGTTTAAATCTTTTTCCAAGCCCAAACAGTGAACTACTCTGAATTTGAGATTGTCCTCTTCCCTAAAAGTGAAATTAAAAGTCTTATATTATTCTGCACAAAATCTGCTAGAATAATAAGGACTTACAAAGAGTATCCAAGTGTTTACATAAGAGTATGTGTTGGTCTTAGGTTTCAAGGATGGTTGTTGTAGTGATTGAATGGTGCTCAAAGAGGCAGTTGTCACAAAGCCAACTGAGGAAGAAAACCCAGAAAGACAAAATCTTACAAGGGTTTTAAACACTAGACTTAAACCACTTTTTGTGGGGGATATGACTGTGTTTTATTTTTGGCTTTCTCCAAAACTGAAGAGAGTAAAATTTTGTTGTTTCTATTTATGTTTTGTACCTCAGCCTCCCCCTGACCACTTGTTTTCTGGTCCATTGGCAATCACATTTTGTTTCTTGCCATTTGTACTTAGGAAAGTCAAAATAGTAAGGGCCTTTAAATAAAGGTGAAGATGCTGCAGGCAGTAATTATGTGTTTTTTCCTGCATGTAGTAGGCTCTCAACAAATATTTTTTTTCAGAGAGCATTACATTTATTGAATGTTTTCTCTATGCCAGGTGTCTGGCAAGGCACTTCCATTGCACATTGGCTTTGTTTTCAGTCAATTACAATTAACTATGAGAAAAACTTTTTCCTTTTTTAAAAGAAAGAAGGTTTTCTTTTTTGTTAGCTCATTTTATTTTATACTTAATCCATGATTATTTGTTTTTATATGCCATTTTATAGCTTTTTAGAAACAAGAATTTATGCCTATTTCTAAATATTTGCTATTCTTGGCCTTTGACACTGAGAACTTTTTTCAGTTTATACCGATACTCCTGTCATGAACTTGCTAAGAACGTAGGAAAGTATAAGACACAGTGGTGTGTGAGGCTTTCAGTCTACACAGACCCAGGTTCAGCCCTGTCTTTGCCCTTCAGGATCTCTGTGGCCTTGGCTGTGCTGTTACCTACTCTGCACTATCTCATCTATAATAGAGAGTCAATGATAATGCTTTCCTTAAGGGGAATTAGGAGGACTCATGAGACCTTTATAAAATGTATGACTAGTTTTCAGGCATATTATAGGTACTTGATAAGTGATAGATATTTCTGGGGAGTCGGGCAAGAAATTAAAGAAAGTCTGTATAGAGTTTCGTGTTTTGTGGTAGTTTTCATTCTGTTTTATTATGCTGAGAAAGAAAGTATATCTCAATATGAACTTAAATAATTTGAAAAAGTATTGCGTGTATTTACAAACATTACAATTGTAAGTGTGGTTAGTTTTGAATTATGTGTAAGTTATTGATCCACATTGCTTTAAACTTTCTCAAAACAGTTACTTTTTCTGCATATCATTACTGATTTCACTTTTGGTTTGTTTGTACCTGCTGGAGAAAGTAAACCATCTCTTCAGACCACTCCAGAATAGTTGTGGGGCACATAAAGGTTCAGACAGAGAAGTCAGCTCTGCCTCATATGGAGGTAATGCTATTCATCAAGGATGAATTGAGCAAGATGGGGAAATGTACCACATAGCAGCTGGCCCACTCTTACAGAAACCCTGTAGATAGAGTAAGCAGGATTGTCTCTATTTTATAAATGGGAGAAATAAAGTTTCAGTGAAGTTGGGCAGCTTGCCTAAATTTACCATATTATAAGTGACTAGGCCAGTGATCTAGTCTAGTTCTCATTCCAAATCCATTATCTTTTCTTAGGTACTACTTACCTTTGCTTTTACCTTCCCTAAATCAACTCTTTAGAATGTGCCTTCACTATTTTGTTTTTAAAGCATAAACATACTTCATTTTACATGTAGGTAGATAACAAAACTCAATACTTTTTCTTAATCTTTCACTTCTTACTTCATGTCTCTGCCCTGCTCTGATAGAATAAATATTGGGGAAAGAACACTATTACAGATTAGTTTTTCATGTTCAAAAAAAGTTTACTGTGAAGTTCAAAACTAAATTCTTATTGTGTCAGATCCTTACTAGTTTGTTTTTAAATCAGCTTGTGTAATTCTTTTCTACCTACTTTAAACTGGCTGTAGTTATTCAAAAGGAGATTTAATACTTAGCATATCTAATTGCAAATTAAGGGTATTTCTAAAAGTGTGGATTTTCATTAGCAAATTAGAGATACCATTATCTGAAAGCAGTGAACTTATTTGCTGTTATATTCCTAGTGCAGGTGCCTAGCATAGTCTCTGGATATCTGGCATTTAGTAGATGCTCAGGAAATGTTCATTGCATGCAGTGATTGGATGGATGGATAGAAAGATGAAAGAATGTTAGCTTCCTCATTTGTTTTGCAAGTAGAATATTAATACATTATTTGGCTTCCCTTATATATTTTATAGCTTCTGATAGCTTCAATAGTTTTAACAAGTTATGATAACAGGATTATTGTTCTGGTCTCTATCTGTCTATATGTTTATATCTAAATCAGTCTGTTCTACAGGAGTTCAAGACCAGCCTGGCAACATAGCAAGAGCTTGTCTCTTCAAAAAACTTAAAAATTAGCCAGGCATGGCAGTATGCTTCTCTAGTCCGTAATAGCTACTCCAGAGGCTGGGGCAGGAGGATTGCATGAGCCCGGGAGTTTCAGACTGCAGTGAGCTGTGATCATGCCACTGCACTCTAGCCTGGGTGACAGAGCAAGACCCTGTCTCTAAAAACACATAGTAAGTAAATAAATAAATAAATAAATAAATAAATAAATAAATAAATGATTAGTCAATCAATCAAGCTTTTCTGGAGACTGGTTTATGCTGATCTTCTAGTATACTTAAAACTGCTTCACTAGAGTAGTAGTAATACTTTACAATATGCATCCATTATGTCTCTTGATTTTCAAAACAATGGCCTTTCAAAACAAATGTCTTGTAATAGAGTACAGACTCTGCAGCTAGACTTTTGGGTTTCCAATCTTGCCCCTCTAGGGAATCACTGGTAACTTGTACAAGTGACTTAACTTCTCCAAGTATCAATTATTGCATCTGTAAAACAAAGATAATAATTGTACCTTTATAAGAATGTCATAGAAATTAATTGAGATAATGTAGGTAAAGTTCTTAGCATGTGGCCTGGCTACAGAAAGCTTTAATAATTCACTGTTATCTTAGTTATATTAGTAGTAATAGCTGCTTGATATTACACATCTGCCTTCTGGGCTGTAATTTTCTCCAGAGTAAGGACTCAGTTTTGTTTATCTCTACGTGCTCCCCTAGCATAGGGCCTGCCGTGAATGAGGTACTCAGTGAATAATTATTGGATTGAATAAAGCAGTCAAATAAATTTTTTCAGTCAAAAAGTTGTTTTCCAAGTGACCAAACTTAAGCTCACAGAGGTTACCTGAACTGGTTTTAAACAGCTGCTGTTAATCATTCTCATAGATTATATCATTTAATCTTTAGGCAACTTGATGAAAGGTTCAAATAAAGCCCCAGGATTCAAACCTACATCTGTGAGTCATGAGATCAAAAACTTTTCCACAAAATTTTCCTGCCTCTTTACAAAATATATAAGAATTCTTTCTTGGTCAATTACTAATAGATAATTACTTTTTGAGTTATAAGGTGAATTGATTAAGTCTTAATTACTTGCTAGATCTCAAAGAAATCTGTACATAAAACCATTATACTGTTCTCAGTATCTTAGCTTTTTGAATTTCTAAAGGAAAAAAGGACAGCAGGTAACTGAAGGTAAATATGAAAACATGAACAAATGAGAGTCTGAACAGATACAGAAAGGGTAGGATAAGTGAGTGCTTTACAAATGAAAGCAGATGTATGAAATTACAAGCTGTCATAGCAGCAATGGAAATGAAGATGATAAAGTGGTTCCTTACATAGATTATAATTATTCATTTTGCCCAGTCCTGTCTCCTTTCCCCATAGTGCTTATAGGAGGGGGAGAAGTAGGAAGTTATAGCAAGAAATGGTATTCCAACAGCAGAAGAAAAAATAATCTAAAAATCAAAGATATTTCTAATTATAAATGTTTGGTTTTTGATTTGTGTTGTTTCTATTGAATCACAGTTGTTTTCTTATGGAACATTTTTCAAGTAACTGATTAGTGAAAAAACTTCAGTTGCAACCACAGAAGTTAAAACTGTAAAGTTTCTTCACAATCAGTGCTGTGGAGGCAGTCAGTGTGGTTCATAAAGCAAGCATTGTTAATGGGCCCAACTCTGACAGCAGTGGCAGATAAGATTGTCAAGAAGTAAAGTAGTCTACATAGACCTGCCTGAAAAGATGTGTTTAATAATTATACCCATAATTAGGTTGATTTGAAAAAAAAAATTAAATGACAGGCTACAGAACACATTTAGACTTAACCTATGACAATTTTGACACTTTTCCTCCAAGAAATGCTGCTTAGGTATTCTCTCCCTAAATCTCTTGTTACCTTTAGAAAAACAAATAATTAGAAGAAATTCTACTTTTTTAAATTTTGAGTTATGTAATGTTTACCTGTACAAAAGAAAATGTAACAAGTTGTAATGCATAATAATCAAGGTAAATATTATTTCATGAAAATCTTAAACTGGTTCTTTTCCATTCATATGGCTTTTATTACTAATTTCTAAGTAGAAAAACAGGAGACATTTAAACATAGCCATATAAATGGCAAGAAATATGCACGGTTCTGAGAATTTATGTTGCAGATGTACACATATCTGTATGTGAAGTTCTTCTTTCCAACACCCCCTGAGGTTAAGTGCTAATACATTAGATAGCAGTTAACAGTACAATGTGTTCCTTCAAAGGCAATTTGGTAAAGATCCCTTCTTCCTACTTCCTTTTATCAAATCAGTTGAGTTATTGGTTTGCTTTCATTGACTCTTAAGTTGTTAGATTTTATATTCGCAGCAGTGCAGAATATCTTAAATAGTATTGCATCTGAATTATTTTTTCTTCTTATTTAGTGATCTCTAGTAACTACCAGACCTGTCTCGGCCTTCTGATGCATTACCCATTCATCGGGGATGTACACTCACTGATTCTTAAAGCTCTGTTCCTTAGAGATCCAAAGGTAAGCTTCCCCAGTAGGGTATGCATAATTTTAAGTTGGGTGAAAAATAGGCTTCTCTGTGTAGAGTCTAAGAATTCCGAATGTGGAATTTGCCTAATCGTAGATGAATTGCCTAATGGTAGCATTTGCCTAAAGTTGTAGGCCAAAACCCATATACCTCATTGGCCAGCAACTCAACAGGCAAATTAGGTAGACCTTGCCATGAGAAACTGGAACACATGTCTCTTTTCCCACAGAAGGTTATTCTATGCTTTTCCCTTCCTCACAAGTCAAGGAAATAGTTGAGGAAACTACCTCTCCTTACAGCCAAACTGTATTGTCATTGGTACCCCACACAGGGGTTGATTTATCCAAGTAGAACCTTGGGGGCCATATGAAGATCAAGAAAGTAGCTTTATACAAAGGACCAGTTCTATAAGACTGGATACAATGAAACACTAAATTATTTCATATTATGATATGTATTAATATTTCTTATTTGGGCGGTTAAGAGTAATCTAATAAAATAAAGATTTAAACAGACTTTAACACTGATTTCTCTATTTGAGCGTAAAGCAATTCACCAAAATTTTCTTTACACTTCAGAGAAAAAGTGTGCTCTTTTACAACTAATGTTATATTTCTTGAAAATAAGAACATTTAATGATCTAAAAAAATCTGTGAATCCTTGCTACTTTTGAGCCAAACAAAAATATTGGAAGAAGTATGAGAGAGAAAGCTTCAAACACGAATATCAGAATGCCAGGCATTGGATGGTAATCCCAGCCTTTGGCTCTTTGGCAACCCTCCCAACAGTCATGTTGGCAGTTGTCGAACTGTCTCTGAGTCAGTCAGTCTGTCTGTGGGTTCCATTGCCAAAGCTCTGTCTGATCAACTTGGGCCTCCAAGTTTAATGTAAATTTAGATTCTAAAGGATTTCTGTCCTTTCCTTGGTTGTTGACTTCAACCTTTTAGTATATCCTTTATTCTTTGATTGATTTAAAAGAATTCACTTCCTTATGCCTATATCTGTTCTGTAAATTTATGAACTTTCATATCATTTCTCTTAAAGCAGTTTCATTAAGCATCAGAAATATAATCCATTATTTCTCCGATGTATAAGGAAGCATACTTTTTTCTGGTAAGGCTTATGAATCTGACTATGAAAACTGAAAGTTCCATATTTATATTTTATGTACATATGTATTTGTAAGTTGTATGACTATATACTCCCTACCCCCCCAAAAAAACCCCACAAGATGACAAAATATCTGTAAAATAAGACTAACGAGTGAGGTTACTGGTCAATGAGGTATGAGTTTTGATCTACAAACTTATGGCAAATTCTATCAGCTTAGCATTAGGAATTTTTAGAATCATACAGAGTGAAAAACATTGCTAAAATAGCAATTTGAAATTTCTACTTGCATGATTTGTTTGTTTTAATTGAAGGAAGAAATGAATATGTTATCAAAACCTATCGATCTTGGTAATTTTTCCCTAGCTAAATATGGTTGATGTTTCTGTGAATCACTCACTCATCCAGCTTCAGAATTCTTTATTCTAAGTTCATCAGTGTTTATTAGTGGAACCTAAATGCCCTTACATGTTAGTATGATTTTAATGGAGTACTTTTTATCTCAATAAAGTCATGTACATATAATGAAGCAAATTCTATAAGCATTAAAATATAGATTCTTTAAGGTTTAAGAGAAAAAAAAATAGTGTATCCAAAAAAGGGAATTCCCCACCTTCACATTCAGAGTCTTACCAAGTAAAAACATGATCAGTACAATGACCTTAAACTGATATTCCTGGGACATAAAAAATCGGGCATGATGAGGGAGTCATATTTAAAAGGCTCAGTAGAATAAGTTCATGGAATGATGATATCTATAGGAAAAGTAAAGAAAGCTGTGTAGCCTTTGAAAAGGGGCTTTCAGATGGCTAACCCTGCAAAATGGTAGATATAGTTAAGTGTATATGTGGCTGACTCGTTAACATCATTTTACAGATTTTAAGTAGTAACTAAAGTCACTTGACACATGTGTTAATATGGGCCTGTGGCAGTGTAGTGTTCTGTAAGGAACCTGAGTTAGGAATTGGGACCTTGGGTCAAACCTTGGCTCTGCCACCAACATCTTCATTATTTTGGAAAAATCATGCTTGCTGAGCCTTGGGCTTCTCTTTTACAATATTTGGAGGTTGAATTAAATTGTCTCTGATGACCTGTGTAAGCAGAACATCCTTTGTCTTTGAAGAACTGACTTTTTTTTTTTTTTTTTGAGATGGAGTCTCGCACTGTCACCAGGCTGGAGTGCAGAGGTGTGGTCTCGGCTCACTGCAACCTCCGCCTCCCAGGTTCAAGCGATTCTCCTGCCTCACCCTCCTGAGTAGCTGGGACTACAGGTGTCCACCATCACACCCGGCTAATTTTTGTATTTTTAGTAGAGATGGGGTTTCACTATGTTGGCCAGGATGGTCAAGAACTGACTTTGAATTGACGCAGGATCTCTCTCAGTCACTCTGCCAGCTGGGGACCTCCACAGAAGGCAACATTCCCACCCAGTGCCTCACTCAGCCCTGGGCCTGCCGCAGGAGGCACTCCATCCACTCGGCCCGCCATACCATGCCTGGTTTGCACACCAGCCCGGATCCTGTGGCTGCTGTGACTGTGTGCTCAGCTGCCAATGGGAGGGGGTGCATGGGCAAGCGAGTGCAGGGTCTGGCCAGCTGTTCTGAGTGCCAGCACAGACGCAGGCTCCATGCGGGGCTTGCAGCTGGACCAGGTGTGTTGCAAGCCACTCCCATGGTAGACTCTGGCATCCAGATGAGGGGAACACAGTGGTGCCCAGTCAGGGGTGCCCACAACCCCGAAGCCCCAGAGGGGATGTTACAGCATGCTGATGAGCTCATTTAGTCCTGTTGTCCGCAGCCCAGTGGACTGCAGCGTGTTAACAGCTCCGTCAGTCGCTTGCCTCACTCTGGCTCATGGCTCCGGGGCTGGTTCGGCCTTGCTGCTGCTTCCCATCACAAGGGGTAGCAACCCTCTGCCAGCGGAGGGTAGAGGACCACAGTTGTTACAGCCTTTGGTGTACCCATGTTCAGTGGATCCCGACTTCTGGTCCTGCATCCAAGAACAAGATCATGCTGACAGTTGAAGGGTGAGGAGGGTGGAGAAATATCTTATTGAGTGATGAAATAGCTCTCACTGGAGAGGGGACGCAAGGGTGGTCCTCTACCCGAAGTTGGGTGGTTTCTCTCCATGTGGCTAGGTCCAGAGCTTTTATGGGCTCAGAATGGGGAGTGTGTGCTGATTGGTTTGTGAGTATGCAAAAAATGGCTAAAACAAAGGCACCACTTAGAGGTGGGCACAACAGTGTAAAAAACCAATTAGGAAAGGTTAGGTGTATGTAAAATAGGTGAAGGGTGGGGATCAATCAGAAAAGCATGGCAAACAGGAAGACAGGTTTTCAAACCAGTCCATGGATTTACCCCAGGACTTGTAGCTAGGCTTTAAACTGTCTTTGGCTGGAAGGTCAGGTTTCATCGGGGACCCATCCCTGTCTACTTAGGATTCATCTGCTTCCTGCCACCATTACAATGAACTAACGAGGTCCAACCCAGTGCTGCAAAAGTAAAGTGAGAAAAACAGCAAGTTTATCTATTCTATAGAAATCCACAAGTGGACAAGGTTTTCAGTGTTGTTAATGTCAATTATAAAGTCATAAAAGAGGCTATTTATGCTAAGGGGGAAAAAAAGAGGGAAAGATGGTACTAGTACCCCTGCCTATAGCCTCTAAAAATTCAGACATCATGGTGCTTTAAATGTTTTCTATTAATAGCAACAGTGAAACACTAAAAATACTGTAATCATTCCTGAATCACATAGATCAGAGTAAGTATATAAACATACAATTCTCAATGAAATTAACTAGTAGAAAGATGAGATTTGAGACATGAAAGCATTCTTTCCCATTTCCTAGTTTCATATGACAGTAGTGTTGAATGCTGCTAACAGGTTCAATAAAATAAAAACAAACAAGGAGCTCTGAGCCTTAGTAGGTTCATTGTAAACCTTCAGAAAAGCACTTTATCCTACCATCATCCCTAAATTGCTCAGTGGAGAATACATTCTGCAAGTATAGCTTGAGACACAAGGTTCTAATTATTTTATATCAGAGATAGCCTTTACTGTGGAAAGATTTCTTATTTGAATAGATAGAAAAAAGTAGGCCTAAAAACTATAATAATAGGATCATACTCCTTCATAGTTTTCCAAGCACTCTGACGTTATATCAACAACCCTATGAGGTAGGCAGAGCAGGTTATCTTTCCTCACCTTTTTCAGTAGGGAGAGGTTAAGTTTATGTGGCTTTCCCAAGGTCAAAAAGCTTATAAGCTCCCAAGCTAGCTAGAGTGGCATCATGACTGTTCTATCTATTCATTCCCTCCTCGGATTCCTGGCGTCTGTTCTGCATTCCCCATGAAACAATTTTCAGGTTCAGATAGGACATGTCCTCCTTTGAGTTCCCACGGCACCTTGTATATATGCATGTGTGTTTTGTAAGTTATTACGCCTTAGGACTGGATCCTGCTCATTTTTTAGCACTCAGCTTTGTGTCCTGCATATCTTGGTATAAAGGAAATAATGATAGAATTGATTTCTGATTCAAGTGCCATGCCTCATTCCAGTTCACCACACTGACTCTAATCTAGTTGGACATCACTAATCTAGCATATTTCTGGAACCCATGTTCACATTCCACAAAAGCCACAGCCAATGGTTTATTTTTCAGCTGCCATTTTTATCAAGATAGTTAATTAATTATACAACTTGAACTTAAAGAGCATCTAGTTCCTTAATTTGCTATATATCAGAATTATTTAAAACCCTGTTACTACCATCATATATTATGGAATACAGAAGACATAGCAAAGAATCTAGTTAATTTACTTCCCTTAGGCTGTCAGAGTTTTAGAACTGCAAAGAACCTAGACAGTCTTATCCAGCTTCTCCTTTCATAGATGAAAAAGTGAGAACAAAGATGAAGCTTAGAGACTTATTCAAGGTCACAGAGCTTTTTAGTGGCAGACCAGCAATTGAACCCCCATCCTCAGACCATCTTTCCATGCAGGAGCTGTGGCTTTATTCGTTTTAAAAATGGTGGACCTCTACTTACATATTTCTCATACAAATTCTTCATCTGTAATAAATGAAACTGCCATATATGTAAGTGGCCCAGGAACTAGTTGAAATTTTTGAAAATGTATGCCTTATGAAGACTGGATATCAAATATCTGTTTTTAGCATCCTGTAGTCTGCACATGGTAAATACAACTTCTGTACTTAGCTCTTCAGACCACAGCCCTAATTTTCATTTTCTTGTCTTTATCATATTAGAACTACTAAGCAGATTTCCAAAAACAATCCATGAGATGAAGTTAGAGGGATAGAAGGAGGACAATCTGAAAAATATGAAGTGATTAAAAAACATTGTTCTAGCTAGTTGCTCACATTCAAAAAAAATGTTAAAACCCAATTAGAAACAAAAGTCATAGAAAATGTGAGCATATTGTGTTCCTTAAATAACCAGATGTTCTTTCCTTCCTGAAGGCAGTAAGGGCTAGGAAAAAAGGTTTAAAACTATTGTTTTAAGTTAACTGTGAATTTTGCAAATCTGTTTTTACCCTTTAGCAAATAAAATTCTAATACAGAAACATAAGCAAAGTAATTTTCATTTTTTGGTGTTCTCTTATTTGTGTTGTGTGTTGAAGTGTTAACCTTATCATAAAGACTTATTACAAATGAAATACAGTACATGTATTACCATTTTAGATTATGCAGTAAGAATTTGACGGCTACCATTTGTTTTGAAGACTAGAATATTTGGGAAAAAATATTTCTAGTAACTTTGCAAGCAGTCCTTTTAGCATTGACTGTTATTGTTTATGGAAGAAAATTTCTAGAAATAAGAATTTAATTTCATAGTCATTCTTGTACACAGAAACACACTATAAAAATATAATGTACAATGTACAATGCTTGGCCAGTTCTGATTTGGTTCTTGCTTGAGGTTATATTAAATTTTGTCTTTTTAAATTATAAAAAGTCTGAATTTCAAATTTCAAATTGTATATAGGTACTTTAATTTTTACTCATTTAATTCCAAGAAATCTCACTATACATACAACATTTTTGTCAATATCAAATAAATAACTTTGGTAAAATGTCACATCAAACTTGAAAAGTAGTGGATGGATCTAAGCCTGCTGCCAGTCAGGTGACAATTTTAGAAAATGTTCCTTTCCTTAATGCCATTGTAATCTTTTTCTTTCTGAGCAATAAAGAATCTAAAATCCACGTATAGTGACTCTTTGAGGATGATGCACTATATCCATTTATTTACTTTTCATAATGCTTCCAGCAGATGGTCTATTCAGATTTTCTAGTATGTTACTAATCCAATTTTTTGTGATGATTTTATGTTACAGCAAGATTGTTTGCATTACTCCTATTTTCATCTTTTTTTTTTTTTTTTTTTTACTCCCAAAACTGGGCATTTCTTAGAAAACTGCCATTCTTCAAATTATTTTTTTGTGTTTATTCTGTCTGTGACATAACAAAAGCTGTTTTTTCTTTGTTTCTGAGCTGTGTGACTAATATTT